>NC_052307.1:6583910-6615897 GCF_016432855.1 Salvelinus namaycush
TTTCTCATGATTTGGTTGGGTCTAATTGTGCTGTTGTCCTGGGGCTCTGTGGGGTGTGTTTGTGTTTGTGAACAGAGCCCTAGGACCAGCTTGCTTAGGGGACTCTTCTCCAGGTTCATCTCTCTGTAGGTGATGGCTTTGTTATGAAAGGTTTGGGAATCGCTTCCTTTTAGGTGGTTGTAGAATTTAACGGCTCTGTTCTGGATTTTGATAATTAGTGGGTATCGGCCTAATTCTGCTCTGCATGCATTATTTGGTGTTCTACGTTGTACACGGAGGATATTTTTGCAGAATTCTGCATGCAGAGTCTCAATTTGGTGTTTGCCCCATTTTGTGAAATCTTGGTTGGTGAGCGGACCCCAGACCTCACAACCATAAAGGGCAATGGGCTCTATGACTGATTCAAGTATTTTTAGCCAGATCCTAATTGGTATGTTGAAATTTATGTTCCTTTTGATGGCATAGAATGCCCTTCTTGCCTTGTCTCTCAGATCGTTCACAGCTTTGTGGAAGTTACCTGTGGTGCTGATGTTTAGGCCGAGGTATGTATAGTTTTTTGTGTGCTCTAGGGCAACGGTGTCTAGATGGAATTTGTGGTCCTGGCGACTGGACCTTTTTTGGAACACCATTATTTTGGTCTTACTGAGATTTACTGTCAGGGCCCAGGTCTGACAGAATCTGTGCAGAAGATCTAGGTGCTGCTGTAGGCCCTCCTTGGTTGGTGACAGAAGCACCAGATCATCAGCAAACAGTAGACATTTGACTTCGGATTCTAGTAGGGTGAGACCGGGTGCTGCAGACTGTTCTAGTGCCCGCGCCAATTCGTTGATATATATGTTGAAGAGGGTGGGGCTTAAGCTGCATCCCTGTCTCACCCCACGACCCTGTGTGAAGAAATGTGTGTGTTTTTTGCCAATTTTAACCGCACACTTGTTGTTTGTGTACATGGATTTTATAATGTCGTATGTTTTACCCCCAACACCACTTTCCATCAATTTGTATAGCAGACCCTCATGCCAAATTGAGTCGAAGGTTTTTTTGAAATCAACAAAGCATGAGAAGACTTTGCCTTTGTTTTGGTTTGTTTGGTTGTCAATTAGGGTGTGTAGGGTGAATACATGGTCTGTTGTACGGTAATTTGGTAAAAAGCCAATTTGACATTTGCTCAGTACATTGTGTTCATTGAGGAAATGTACGAGTCTGCTGTTAATGATAATGCAGAGTATTTTACCAAGGTTACTGTTGACGCATATTCCACGGTAGTTATTGGGGTCAAATTTGTCTCCACTTTTGTGGATTGGGGTGATCAGTCCTTGGTTCCAAATATTGGGGAAGATGCCAGAGCTAAGGACGATGTTAAAGAGTTTTAGTATAGCCAATTGGAATTTGTTGTCTGTATATTTGATCATTTCATTAAGGATACCATCAACACCACAGGCCTTTTTGGGTTGGAGGGTTTTTATTTTGTCCTGTAACTCATTCAAGGTAATTGGAGAATCCAGTGGGTTCTGGTAGTCTTTAATAGTTGATTCTAGGATTTGTATTTGATCATGTATATGTTTTTGTCCT
Source organism: Salvelinus namaycush (assembly GCF_016432855.1). Taxonomy (NCBI): domain Eukaryota; kingdom Metazoa; phylum Chordata; class Actinopteri; order Salmoniformes; family Salmonidae; genus Salvelinus; species Salvelinus namaycush. The sequence goes on from NC_052307.1 coordinate 6,585,480, forward strand.
TTATTCTTTGTTATAGAGCCAAAAAGATTGGAGAAGTGGGCCCATACATCTCCATTTTGGATAGATAATTCTTCGTGTTGTTGTTTGTTTAGTGTTTTCCAATTTTCCCAGAATTGGTTAGAGTCTATGGATTCTTCAATTACATTGAGCTGATTTCTGACATGCTGTTCCTTCTTTTTCCGTAGTGTATTTCTGTATTGTTTTAGTGATTCACCATCGTGAAGGCGTAGACTCAGGTTTTCCGGGTCTCTATGTTTTTGGTTGGACAGGTTTCTCAATTTATTTCTTAGATTTTTGCATTCTTCATCAAACCATTTGTCATTGTTGTTCATTTTCTTCGGTTTTCTATTTGAGATTTTTAGATTTGATAGGGAAGCTGAGAGGTCAAATATACTGTTAAGATTTTCTACTGCCAAGTTTACACCTTCACTATTGCAGTGGAACGTTTTACCCAGGAAGTTGTCTAAAAGGGATTGGATTTGCTGTTGCCTAATTGTTTTTTGGTAGGTTTCCAAACTGCATTCCTTCCATCTATAGCATTTCTTAATGTTACTCAGTTCCTTTGGCTTTGATGCCTCATGATTGAGTTTTGCTCTGTTCAAGTAGACTGTAATTTTGCTGTGATCTGATAGGGGTGTCAGTGGGCTGACTGCTCTCTCTCTCTCTCTCTCTCTCTCTCTCTATATATATATATATATATCTCTCCTGCTCTCTCTCTCTCCCATCCCCCCTCTCTACATCTCTCTCCCACTCCCCCCCCTCTCTCTCCCACCACCCATCTCTCTTTATCCCCCCTGCAATCTCTCTCTGATGACTTGCAAGTTTACTGCCTGCTATGTTTTCATGATGATCCTGCTGACTTCCAGCACAGTATTTGTGTGAAGTGGTATGTGAAACATGCTCGCCACACAGAGCACAGATGGGGCTATGCTTCACTGACTCACAGCGGGAAGAGACAGAGTGGGTGTGTGCTTGTGTGTGTGTGTGTGTGCATCTGTGTGTGCATGTGTGTGTGCATGTGTGTGTGTGTGTGTGTGTGTGTGTGTGTGTGCGTGCGTGCGTGCGTGCGTGCGTGCGTGCGTGCGTGCGTGCGTGCGTGCGTGCGTGCGTGCGTGTGTGTGTGTGTGCATGAGTACATGCCAGCCCACCTCAGGCTCTCTGTGTTCGTTCACGCCCATTAGTACTCTCCCCAGCTTGTCCAAGGGCAGATGTTTCTGCCTAATTAGAGAAAGGCCAGAATTCCGGTGGAAGATGTGCTCCTCTGGGGATTGGCTGCTGTGACCAACACGTCAGTTCAAGGTTGTTAACACACAACTGATGACCAAAATAGAGCGGCCAACGAGAAATCTGGACCAGAAGCAAGCCGCTCTCTATGGCACCACCCAACAAGGCGCGGGACATTAGACTTTGCCTCGCCGCATTAGTCCACGGCCAAGGAGAAAGCTATTGATTTTGCCAGCTTGTTCGGACACAGAGACGCTCCTCCTGATGGTCCGGCTTGCTGGTTTGGAGCCATGTGCAGGGGATTCTTACAACCAAAAAACTTTCTGCCCGAAAGAATCCGAGCTTACTATGTAGCCTAGACTACATAGTAAGCCGATTCATTACCTCCAGTGGCAAGAACAAGTATGTGAACCCTTTGGAATGACCTGGATTTCTGCATAAATTGGTCATAAAATTTGATCCGATCTTCATCTAAGTCACAACAATAGTCAAACACAGTCTGCTTAAACTAATAACACAAAAAAAATATGTTTTCATGTCTCTATTGAACACACCGTGTAAACATTCACAGTGCAGGGTGGAAATAGTATGTGAACGCTTGGATTTAAAATAACTGGTTGACCCTCCTTTGGCAGCAATAACCTCAACCAAATGTTTTCTGTAGTTGCGGATCAGACCTGCACAACGGTCAGGAGGAATTTTGGACCATTCCTCTTTACAAAACTGTTTCAGTTCAGCAATATTCTTAGGATGTCTGGTGTGAACCGCTCTCGAGGTCATGGCACAGCATTTTAAATCAGGTTGAGGTCAGGACACTGACTGGTCCACTCCAGAAGGTGTATTTTCTTCTGTTGAAGCCATTCTGTTGTTGATTTATTTCTGTGTTTTGGGTCGTTGTTGTGGTGCATCACCCAACTTCTGTTGACCTTCAATTGGCGGACAGATAGCCTAACATTCTCCTGAAAAATGTCTTGATAAAAGTAATTTTTATGTCGTTGATAGCAAGCTGTCCAGGCCTTGATGCAGCAAGCATCCCCAAACCATGATTCACCCTCCACCATACTTTAAGGTTGGGATGAGGTTTTGATGTTGGTGAGCTGTGCCTTTTTTCTCCACACATAGTGTTGTGTGTTCCTTCCAAACAACTGAGCTGTAGTTTTATCTGTCCACAGAATATTTTGCCAGAAGCGCTGTGGAACATCCAGGTGCTCTTTTGCGTACTTCAGACGTGCAGCAATGTTTTTCTTGGACAGCAGTGGCTTCTTCCGTGGTGTCCTCCCATGAACACCATTCTTGTTTAGTGTTTTACATATCGTAGACTCGTCAACAGAGCTGTTAGCATGTTCCAGAGATTTCTGCAAGTCTTTAGCCGACACTCTAGGATTCTTCTTAACCTCTGCACTGTGCTCTTGCAGTCATCTTTGCAGGACGGCCACTCCTAGTGTCACGCCCTGACCATAGTTTGCTTTGTATGTTTTATGTTTTGGTTGGTCAGGGTGTGATCTGTGTGGGCATTCTATGTTGTATGTCTGGTTTGTATATTTCTATGTGTTTGGCCTGATATGGTTCTCAATCAGAGACAGGTGTTTTGCGTTGTCTCTGATTGGGAACCATATTTAGGTAGCCTGTTTTGTATTGTGGGTTGTGTGTTATTGTCTATGTTATGTTGCATGTTAGCACATTGTTTATATAGCGGTCACGTTCGTCTTATTTGTTTTGTTTTGTAAGTTTGTTTAAGTGTTCTTCATTAAAGATAGAAGAATGTATTCAAACCACCCTGCGCTTTGGTCCACTTCTTACGATGATCGTGACACCTAGGGAGAGTAGCAACAGTGCTAGACTTTCTCCATTTATAGACAATGTATCTTACCGTGGACTGATGAACTTCACGGCTTTTAGAGATACTTTTGTAACCCTTTCCAGCTTTATGCAAGTCAACAATTTTTAATCTTAGGTCTTCTGGGATCTCTTTTGTTTGAGGCATGGTTCACATCAGGCAATGCTTCTTGTGGATAGCAAACTCAAATATTGTGTTTTTTATAGGGCAGGGCAGCTCTAACCAACATCTCCAATCTCGTCTCATTGATTGGACTCCAGGTTAGCTGACTCCTGACTCCAATTAGCTTTTGGAAAAGTAATTAGCCTAGGGGTTCACATTTCCTACCTACACTGTGAATGTTTAAAGGATTTATTCAATATAGAAAAGAAAAACACAATAATTTGTGTGTTATTAGTGTGTTTGTCTATTGTTGTGACTAAGATGAAGATCAGATCAATTTTTTTGACTAATTTATGCAGAAATCCAGGTAATTCCAAAGGGTTCACATACTTTTTCTTGCCACTGTAACCAAGGATAAACTCAGCCTAAGGTTAAAAGGCTTGAAGCACGGCTCTCATTAAGACACCAGTGAGGCTTGCCTTGCCTTGCTCTGCGCTAGGAAAGCAGAGGGCTTAAGTGAGTGAGTGAGTCCTGCACGGTGATTCTTTTTATCTGACTGACAGCTAGCTAGGTAACTGGCGTTGTGTCTCATAGATCAAAGCATCTGTGATTAGACTGTGAGAGATAGAGCTCCTCATCCACCATCAGTATCACCCTTAAATCAGACACACGGTGCTGTATCTGTTCCAGAACCCTGGGAAACAGGATATATCTGTTCCAGAACCGTGGGAACCTGGATATATGTGTTCCAGAACACTGGGAATCTGGATATATCTGTTCCAGAACCCTGGGAACCTGGATATATCTGTTCCAGAACCCTGGGAACCTGGATATATCTGTTCCAGAACCCTGGGAACCTGGACTCTCCATTGAGAAACGATAAGTTCTCCTCCCCAATAAAGAATTTCCCATGGCACCTTGAGATGTTGGGGAAGATGAGCGGCAGTGATCTGTTGAGGCCATACCCCTATCGTGTATGAAGGGAGGTTATCAGCGAAATTGGTCCTCCATGGAAAATTAGCTGTGTACTTCCAATTTCACGCCTGATTTCAAATGAATTCAGGCCAAAAGCAATGGCGCTCGCAAAAAAAGTACGAGAACAAAAACAAGCTAATCTATTGTCTATTATTTTTAGATTCATCAGATCAATGTTATTTGCATGAGAGGAGAATCGTTCAGCCATTAGTCGTGCTGTATGAGGTTACTGGTAATGACACAACACAGAGTGATCTGAATGGAGGGGGGACAACGTACCTGAGACTAGCTGCTTTTGCATAGCTCTGATTATTGTTACTATCTCACATGCTCCACCTGCATGTCTGCTCTCTGGCAGGGAGAGCATGAACACCATGAAGTGCCAGTAGTCATCTAGCAGACTGGTGATAGAGACGATGATCACAATTACACCACACCCATGGAGATTGCAGGAAAACAGGGCTAGGCTAAGTTTAGCTAGACCACTCACCCACTGGAGACAGAAGGCCTTGGCATACACCTTTATTGTCCCAATTGGGAGATGTGTAGTTGCTGTCAGGGTAAACAACAATAAGCACCATAGCCACCATAAAACAGCTGATAGAGTCCCTTCAGGAAGTATTATCTGGCATTACTCATCTCATATGTATATAATGTTTTCTATACTATTCTACGGTATCTCATTCACTTAATAATGTTTACATATCTTGCATTACTCATCTCGTATGTATATACTGTATTATATACTATTCTACTGTACCTTAGTCCGTTCCACTCTGACATTGATCGTTTTTTAATGAAAAGCAAATTTTTGGTCCATTAAAATAACATCAAATTGATCAGAAATACAGTGTAGACATTGTTAATGTTGTAAATGACACAGCTGAAAACTGTTGTTCTGATTAAAAAAGCAAAAAAACGGTCCTTCTTTAGACTAGTTGAGTATCTGGAGCATCAACATTTGTGGGTTCGATTACAGGCTCAAAATGGCCAAAAACAAAGACTTTCTTCTGAAACTCGTCAGTCTATTCTTGTTCTGAGAAAAGAAGGCAATTCCATGCGAGAAATTGCCAAGAAACTGAAGATCTCGTACAACGCTGTGTACTACTCCCTTCACATAACAGCGCAAACTGGCTCTAACCAGAATAGAAAGAGTGGGAGGCCCCGGGGGCACAACTGAGCAAGAGGACAAGTACATTAGAGTGTCTAGTTTGAGAAACAGATGCCTCACAAGTTCTCAACTGGCAGCTTCATTAAATAGTACCCACAAAACACAAGTCTCAACGTCAACACTGAAGAGGTGACTCTGGGATACTGGCCTTCTAGGCAGAGTTCCTCTGTCCAGTGTGTTCTTTTGCCCATCTTAATCTTTTCTTTTTATTGGCCAGTCTGACATATGGCTTTTTCTTTGCAACTCTGCCTAGAGTTGCAGCCTGAATTTAAAATGTATTAATTTGAGATGTTCTGTCACTGGCCTACACACAATACCCCATAATGCCAAAGTGGTATTATGTTTTTTTTTTTTACATTTTTACAAATTGATAACAAATGACAAGCTGAAATGTCTTCAGTCAATTAGTATAAATCTGCTTAACAAGTCACATAATATGTTGCATGGACTATCTCATCTCTGTATCCCACACATACAATTATCTGTAAGGTCCCTCAGTCGAGCAGTCAATTTTCAACACAGATTCAACCACAAAGACCACAGAGATTTTCCAATGCCTCACAAAAGGGCACCTTTTGGTAGATGGGTAAAAAAAAAAAAAACAGACATTTAATATCCCTTTGAGCATGGCAACCTGGTTCAGTCTGCTTTCCACCAGACACTAGGAGAGTTAAAGACAATGAATGTTCCTGAGTGGCAGAGTTACAGTTTTGTCTTAAATCTACTTGAAAATCTATGGAAAGACCTGAAAATGCTTGTCTAGCAATGATCAATAACTAATTTGACAGAGCTTGAAGAATTTGGAAAAGAATAATGAGCAAATGTTGCACAATTCAGTTTCAATAAACTAGCAAAAATGTCTAAAAACATGTTTTCACTTTTTCATTATGGGGTATTGTGTGTAGATGGATGAGACATAAATTCAGGCTGTAACACAACAACATGTGGAATAATGTGGAATAAGTCAAAAGGCACTGTATACACAAAAATAAATAGAACGGGGTTGGTTATTCCTAAATCAAAACATGAAAAGATTGGCTTTTATTTTACTATTTTCTTCTCCTGCATGGCTACTTTATGACATCATAAACATATTATACACAACATCTTATCTAAATGTTTTGAGGGGGGGCATGGCTACTTTATGACATCATAAACATCATATTATACACAACATCTTATCTAAATGTTTTGAGGGGGGGCATGGCTACTTTATGACATCATAAACATCATATTATACACAACATCTTATCTAAATGTTTTGAGGGGGGGCATGGCTACTTTATGACATCATAAACATCATATTATACACAACATCTTATCTAAATGTTTTTTTGTGGGGGGAGTTCATAAATGTTGGGTTGTTTGTGATTATTGGTGCAATTTAACTTTATTATGTTACTTAGCTTGATGAACCCGTGCGAGAATGCGAGGATTACATTTCAGACTTGAATTGCCCTAATGAACCCCTCCATTCATTATAATCCATATAATAATTCAAATGTATTGTTGCTGCAGGATTATTTTCCTTCTGTAGCAAACTGGCTCAAATTAAGATCCTACATCTGTAGGTTCAAGACAACAATGTCACCTAATTAATTTATGAATAAGCTACTTTCTATGCTCTTCAGTCTGAGTTAAAGTCATGCTATCAGTCTGTTGGGTTGTTTGGGATTATTCATGCATTTTAGCAGTCCCCATTTGTATGTTACTAGTGCACTTTTTTAATCAAAGATGATATTGCAACTTTCAACAAGTTTCAGTGTGACAGATTCATGTAGAGTACACAAATGCCATGGGATAAATAAACAGCAATTTTGTACAATGGGCATTGCCTAGGCAATTCAATCCACAGGCTATATAAAATAACACAGTACTTCAGTTTGGAGTAACACTTCATCTCTGCACACTTCCTAACCAGGGAATAGTGTGTTCCACTCACCCAAAAACACATGTTCTTCCATTAAGTATTTGCACCGGTTTGAGCAAGCGAGCTTATGGAGTTGTGAAATGCTTTCTCTGCGGAGTGTGAGAGTCAATCCGTTTTACGCATTTAGCTCTCACTTACCCAGGCGTGTGCTCCTTAATACATCATAATCCTTATGTGTCACATTGCCATTTTGGTTTAATGTCAGCCACCTGACTCACCGTGCAGCATCCATCATCTATAATTCATACTCTGTGTGCGACTGTCAGGAAGCCACGCCACACTGTGTCTGTTGCAGTATGGCACTGACTCCTCGATGAAGTTGGGAGCAACACACACTTAGCAGGCAGGCACAGGAAGAGCGAGAGCTGCAGAGCGGCGCCCTCCTGTGATGTCATCGGAGATAAACACGCGCGTAGGAGAAGACACACGTGCATGAAGCGTTTGCGCTCGCACAAATTCCGTTGCGAAACGTTACGCTACCGTGTGTCCTAATGAATACAACCCTGGTGCTAAATCCTACCAGCCAGTCCAGGTATAAGACACGTGTGGGTTGGCCTGCTGCCTCTTGAGGGGGGCAGAAGGGATTTGATGTGGATCCCTCCCTGGCTTCTTAATGACTCTAAATCACCCCATTGCTGCCTGCTTAATCAGGCCAATACAGGCCACTGACTTAAACAGGCCATCAATTCAGCTCCAGCCACTCAGCCCCAACCATTCCAAGGGTATGCCAAGGCCTGTCTGACTCTGACAGGGCCTGACGTGGGCCTTGAGGCTGGCCCTGCCCGGCCCCAGCTCAAAGCAAACATCCTATTGATCCTCCTCCACCATTCCGATAGATGAAAGCCAAAGTAATCCAGTCTACCCCTCCACCCCACAGAGTACTGTACATAACCGGTGTAAGGTGAAGTTTCCCCAATGACACTGGGTCAGATTAAGATTTCCTCCACGAATGGTTAAGGTTAGGATTAGGGGAAACTTTAACCTATGCAACCAGAACCATCCGGGCTGAGTCTGACTGTACTGGGATTGGTCTGCAGCTGACCCATGGGGGTGCTGGCCTATACACTTCCTGTCTGCGATTGGTTCCTCTTCCTCTCTCCTCTCCCTTCTTTCTACTCTGATAGAGAAATCATTACTGTGAATGCCTGGTGCGTGGCTTCCGTAGACCTGTGTTGTGATGGGAGAGTCCAGGTCTGTCAGGGCCAACATACCAGTCATTTGTCTTCCCCAGCATTGAACAAAGATCCTGAACTCGGCCACAGCCACAGAGGAGATTATGTTGAATATAGACTCATTCCTTGTGTGACACCCAGGGCAAAACATCACTGCCAAGCTTATTTTACATGATGACATCTCATTTGACATTTGGATGGTGATTGATCAATTGTTGGATGAAATGGAATGGAGTGTATGGATTGGGGTGTTCATACATCTGCACATGTTACTAAGCTGTGTCCACACACCTATTATTTAAATGTACATCTAACAAAGGGCGATGGTCAGGTCAATGATCGCAAATAATCAAGATAATTTAGATGCAATTCAGCTATTGTCGTGTTAGCACTTGTAAATGTAGAATTTTTTGTTGTTCCAAGTGAATCTTTATTCTAAATATAGAATGTTGTGTTGTTCCAAGTGACTTTTTATTCCAAATAAAGAATGTTTTGTTGTTCCAAGTGAATCTTTATTCTAAAGATAGAATGTTTTGTTGTTCCAAGTGAATCTTTATGCACCCACACCAGTTTTTTAACGTAAGTATCACGCCCTGACCTTAGAGTTCCTTATTATTCTCTATGTTTGGTTAGGTCAGGGTGTGACTCGGGTGGGAAATTCTATGTCTTCTGTTTCTTTGTTTTTTGGCCGAGTATGGTTCCCAATCAGAGGCTCCCAATCAGAGGTTCCCAATCATTGTCTCTGATTGGGGATCATACTTAGGCAGCCCTTTTTCCCACCATTAGGTTGTGGGATCTTGTTTTCTGTTTAGTGTCTTAGCCTGACAGAACTGTGCGCTTTCGTTTTCGCTTTTGTTATTTTGTTTGAGTGTATTTTGAATAAAAGGAACCATGAACACTTTCCACTCTGCGCTTTGGTCTACTATTTCTACCACCAACGAGAGCCGTTACATTAAGTTTTGGAATAACTCATTACTAATAAATAATCTTATAAAGAACTTTCATCTCTTTAAAACAAAACTAATAATTAGGTATCTAATTAGAGCTTTATTGAATCCCATAAACAAACAAAAAAACATTAGTGAATAAAAAGCTGTTAATTAACTGCTAAATACAACAACCACAAATTGCTACCCCATGATTACATACTTAATAAAACTCAATACGTGTCGTTTGGAAGATTCAGAGGTGTGTGTGTGTGTGTGTGTGTGTGTGTGTGTGTGTGTGTGTGTGTCTGTGTGTCTGTGTGTCTGTGTGTCTGTGTGTGTGTGTGTGTGTGTGTGTGTGTGTGTGTGTGTGTGTGTGTGTGTGTGTGTGTGTGTGTGTGTGTGTGTGTGTGTGTGTGTGTGTGTGTGTGCGTGTGCGTGTGCGTGTGCGTGTGCGTGTGCGTGAGCCCTAGGGGTGAGTGACCTTTGACCAGGCTAAAGTAATTCCTCTACCTCCTTTCCTCATCACTTTCCACTCAGTCTTCTCTCCACTCCTCCACACACCATGCCAGGCCTGTCTCCTCTCTACTCTTCTACACACCATGCCAGGCCTGTCTCCTCTCTACTCCTCCACACACCATGCCAGGCCTGTCTCCTCTCTACTCTTCTACACACCGTGCCAGGCATGTTGCTTCTCTACTCCTCCTCACACCATGCCAGGCCTGTCTCCTCTCTACTCCTCCACACACCATGCCAGGCCTGTCTTTTCTCTGTCTATAAGGTGTCATTTGGCACGCAGACAATGAAAAGCCTACAGTGTATATGGGAGGCCTTTTATAATGCTCACATGATCATTGGTAATGATTATATTCTGCCAATGAATCAACTCAGTTATGGACGTCTAGAATACTGTATTGAAACCAGCTTTACACTGTCAACTGGCTATGGTAACTAATGGCGTTGCACTGTGATATGGATGGCGTAGGTTTCGGAAGCACATGATGAGTGGGAACATGAGCTATAGCTCCCCTGTCAATCATTAACCCACGGAACACAGTGTAAGCTCCCCTTAACTCCATCCCTGCTCTCCTTACCCACACTAACATGTTACCTACAGGGTTAAACTAACACGTTACCTACAGGGTTAAACTAACACGTTACCTACAGGGTTAAACTAACACGTTACCTACAGGGTTAAACTAACACGTTACCTACAGGGTTAAACTAACACGTTACCTACAGGGTTAAACTAACACGTTACCTACAGGGTTAAACTAACACGTTACCTACGGGCATAAACTAACGTGTTACCTACAGGGTTAAACTAACGTGTTACCTACAGGGTTAAACTAACACGTTACCTACAGGGTTAAACTAACACGTTACCTACAGGGTTAAACTAACACGTTACCTACAGGGTTAAACTAACACGTTACCTACAGGGTTAAACTAACACGTTACCTACGGGCATGAACTAACACGTTACCTACAGGCATAAACTAACGTGTTAATCTAACATGTTACCTACAGGGTTAAACTAACACGTTACCTACAGGGTTAAACTAACACGTTACCTACAGGGTTAAACTAACACGTTACCTACAGGCATGAACTAAAGTGTTACCTACAGGCATAAACTAACGTGTTAAACTAACATGTTACCTACAGGGTTAAACTAACACGTTACCTACAGGGTTAAACTAACACGTTGCCTACAGGGTTAAACTAACACGTTACCTACAGGCATAAACTAAAGTGTTACCTACAGGGTTAAACTAACACGTTACCTACAGGGTTAAACTAACACGTTACCTACAGGGTTAAACTAACGTGTTAAACTAACCCGTTACCTACAGGGTTAAACTAACACGTTACCTACAGGCATAAACTAACGTGTTAAACTAACCCGTTACCTACAGGGTTAAACTAACACGTTACCTACAGGCATAAACTAACGTGTTACCTACAGGGTTACACTAACGTGTTACCTACAGGCATAAACTAACGTGTTACCTACAGGGTTAAACTAACGTGTTACCTACAGGGTTAAACTAACGTGTTACCTACAGGCATAAACTAACGTGTTACCTACATGGTTAAACTAACGTGTTACCTACAGGGTTAAACTAACGTGTTACCTACAGGGTTAAACTAAAGTGTTACCTACAGGGTTAAACTAACACGTTACCTACATGGTTAAACTAACGTGTTACCTACAGGGTTAAACTAACGTGTTACCTACAGGCATAAACTAACGTGTTACCTACAGGGTTAAACCAAACAGTTTGACGGACAGTGTGATTACCCCACCCAGTGTGAAGCACTAAGGCCCAGTGTCCTACTCCATCGATAGTTTACACCCACATGATGCGCACACGCACACGCACACGCACGCACACACACACACACTGTAACGGTAGTCCTCCTCCTCTTCATCCGAAGAGGAGGAGCATGGATTGAACCAAAACGCAGCTTCTGAAGTTGACATATTTATTTACAGAAAAGACGAAAACACGAACTTCACTATAACCTAACAAAACAACAAAACGGAGTAGACAAACCTGGACATGCGAACTTACATACAACGCAGAACTCACGAACAGGAAAATGACTACACAAAAGACCGAACGTAAAAACAAACCGAGAACAGTCCCGTGTGGCGTAACATACAAACACTGACACAGGAGACAACCACCCACAACAAACAGTGTGAAAACACCTACCTTAATATGACTCTCAATCAGAGGAAATGAAAACACCTGCCTCTAATTGAGAGCCATACCAGGCAACCCAAAACCAACATAGAAACAGAAAACATAGACTGCCCACCCAAACTCACGTCCTGACCAGCTAACACATACAAAACTAACAGAAAACAGGTCAGGAACGTGACATAACCCCCCCCCTCAAGGTGCGTACTCCGAACGCACCACCAAAAGTCTAGGGGAGGGTCTGGGTGGGCATCTGACCACGGTGGTGGCTCAGGCTCAGGGCGAGGTCCCCACCCCACCATAGTCAATCCCAGCTTACATCTCCCCCTTAGAATGACCACCCTCTTTCTCCACCCACCTAATATAAGGGGCAACACCAAGATAAGGGACAGCTCCGGGACAAGGTAGCTCAGGACAGCGAGGTAGGTCGAGATAGAGAGGTAGCTCAGGATAGAGAGGTAGCTCAGGATAGAGAGATAGCTCAGGATAGAGGGGCAACTCCGGACTGCAAGGCAGCTCCGGACAGAGAGACAGCTCTGGACTGAGGGGCAGTTCTGGATTACTGGCAGCTCCGGGCTGGCTGACGGCTCTGGACGCTCATGGCTGGCTGACGGCTCTGGACGCTCATGGCTGGCTGACGGCTCTGGACGCTCATGGCTGGCTGACGGCTCTGGACGCTCATGGCTCACTGGCGGCTCTGGCAGATCCTGTCTGGTTGGCGGCTCTGGCAGATCCTGTCTGGTTGGCGGCTCTGGCAGATCCTGTCTGGTTGGCGGCTCTGGCAGATCCTGTCTGGTTGGCGGCTCTGGCAGATCCTGTCTGGTTGGCGGCTCTGGCAGATCCTGACTGACGAATGGCTCTAGCGGCTCCTGACTGACTAACGGCTCTGACGGCTCGGGACAGACGGGCGGCTCTAATGGCTCGGGACAGACGGATGGCTCAGACGGCGCTGGGGAGACGGATGGCTGAGACGGCGCTGGGGAGACGGATGGCTCAGATGGCGCTGAGGAGACGGATGGCTCAGATGGCGCTGCGGAGACGGATGGCTCAGATGGCGCTGGGGAGACGGATGGCTCAGACGGCGCTGAGGAGACGGATGGCTCAGACTGATCCTGTCTGGCGGAAGGCTTTGGCTGCTCCTGTCTGGCGGAAGGCTCTAGCGGCTCCTGTCTGGCGGAAGGCTCTAGCGGCTCCTGTCTGGCGGAAGGCTCTGTAGGCTCATGGCAGACGGGCGGCTTTGCAGGCTCATGGCAGACGGGCGGCTTTGAAGGCTCATGGCAGATGGGCAGTTCATGCGGCGCTTGGCAGACGGACAGTTCAGGCGCCGTTGGGCAGACGGCAGACTCTGGCCGGCTGAGACGCACTGTAGGCCTGGTGCGTGGTACCGGAACTGGAGGCACCGGACTGGAGACACGCACTTCAAGCCTAGTGCGGGGAGCAGGGACAGGGCACACTGACCTCTCGAAGCGCACTATAGGCCTGGTGCGTGGTGCCGACACTGGTGGTACTGGGCTGGGGCGGGGAGGTAGCGCCGGAAATACCGGACCGTGCAAGCGTACTGGCTCCCTTGAGCATTGAGCCTGCCCAACCTTACCTGGTTGAATGCTCCCCGTCGCCCGACCAGTGCGGGGAGGTGGAATAACCCGCACCGGGCTATGTAGGCGAACCGGGGACACCATGCGTAAGGCTGGTGCCATGTATGCCGGCCCGAGGAGACGCACTGGAGACCAGACGCGTTGAGCCGGCATCATGGCACCTGGCTCAATGCCCAATCTAGCCCTACCAGTGCGGGGAGGTGGAATAACCCGCACCGGGCTATGCACACGTACAGGAGACACCGTGCGCTCTACTGCGTAACACGGCGTCTGCCCGTACTCCCGCTCTCCACGGTTAGCCTGGGAAGTGGGCGCAGGTCTCCTACCTGCCCTTGGCCCACTACCTCTTAGCCCCCCCCCCCCAAGAAATTTTTGGGGTTTCTTCTCGGGCTTCCTCGCTAGCCGCGTACCTTCATATCTCCGGTTCCCTTGTCCGGTTGCCTCTGCTCTCCTCAGTGCCTCCAGCTGTTCCCATGGGAGGCGATCCCTTCCAGCCAGGATCTCCTCCCATGTGTAGCAACCCTTGCCGTTAAATACGTCCTCCCATGTCCATTCCTGTTTCGTATTCCACTGCTCGAACTTATGCTGCTTGGTTCTGGATTGGTGGGTGGTTCTGTAACGGTAGTCCTCCTCCTCTTCATCCGAAGAGGAGGAGCATGGATTGAACCAAAACGCAGCTTCTGAAGTTGACATATTTATTTACAGAAAAGACGAAAACACGAACTTCACTATAACCTAACAAAACAACAAAACGGAGTAGACAAACCTGGACATGCGAACTTACATACAACGCAGAACTCACGAACAGGAAAATGACTACACAAAAGACCGAACGTAAAAACAAACCGAGAACAGTCCCGTGTGGCGTAACATACAAACACTGACACAGGAGACAACCACCCACAACAAACAGTGTGAAAACACCTACCTTAATATGACTCTCAATCAGAGGAAATGAAAACACCTGCCTCTAATTGAGAGCCATACCAGGCAACCCAAAACCAACATAGAAACAGAAAACATAGACTGCCCACCCAAACTCACGTCCTGACCAGCTAACACATACAAAACTAACAGAAAACAGGTCAGGAACGTGACACACACACACACACACACACACACACACACACACACACACACACACACACACACACACACACACACACACACACACACACACACACACACACACACACACACACACACACACACACACACAGCACATCTCTCTGTGTCGAGTTAACGCCTGCCTCGAGAGCACACTACAGTAATCCGGTATAGAACAGCTGTTTCTCCCCTGGTGCTGTCTGTCCAACTTTAACTGCATAGTGTATGACCCAAATGGCACCCTATTCCCTATATAGTGAACTATGAGCCCTGGTCAAAAGTAGTGGACTATAAAGGGAATAGGGTGCCATTTGGGAGGAGCCATAGTGTTGTGATTTCCAGTTTGGACTATGGCTGGTGACGGTATCACAGTATAAGTTTGACCCCGTGGTTGAACCCTGCCTAAGTCTGTTTGCATGTGTAATAGTGAAGTGCGGAGGGAGAGGATTAGAGGACTAATCCGACCATGGTAGTCTTAACAGCCTCCTGCCATGGTAGTCTTATCAGCCTCCTGCCTTGGTAGTCTTATCAGCCTCCTGCCTTGGTAGTCTTATCAGCCTCCTGCCATGGTAGTCTTATCAGCCTCCTGCCTTGGTAGTCTTATCAGCCTCCTGCCTTGGTAGTCTTAACAACCTCCTGCCTTGGTAGTCTTATCAGCCTCCTGCCATGGTAGTCTTATCAGCCTCCTGCCTTGGTAGTCTTATCAGCCTCCTGCCATGGTAGTCTTATCAGCCTCCTGCCTTGGTAGTCTTATCAGCCTCCTGCCTTGGTAGTCTTATCAGCCTCCTGCCTTGGTAGTCTTATCAGCCTCCTGCCATGGTAGTCTTATCAGCCTCCTGCCTTGGTAGTCTTATCAGCCTCCTGCCTTGGTAGTCTTAACAACCTCCTGCCTTGGTAGTCTTATCAGCCTCCTAACCTTGGTCGTCTTATCAGCCTCCTGCCATGGTAGTCTTATCAGCCTCCTTACCTTGGTGGTCTTATCAGCCTCCTTACCTTGGTAGTCTTTTCAGCCTCCTGCCTTGGTAGTCTTATCAGCCTCCTGCCTTGGTAGTCTTATCAGCCTCCTGCCATGGTAGTCTAATCAGCCTCCTGCCATGGTAGTCTTATCAGCCTCCTTACCTTGGTAGTCTTATCAGCCTCCTTACCTTGGTAGTCTTATCAGCCTCCTTACCTTGGTAGTCTTATCAGCCTCCTGCCATGGTAGTCTTATCAGCCTCCTACCTTGGTAGTCTTAAAAACCTCCTACCATGGTAGTCTTATCAGCCTCCTTACCGTGGTAGTCTTATCAGCCTCCTGCCTTGGTAGTCTTATCAGCCTCCTGCCTTGGTAGTCTTATCAGCCTGCTTACCTTGGTAGTCTTATCAGCCTCCTGCCATGGTCGTCTTATCAGCCTCCTGCCATGGTAGTCTTATCAGCCTCCTGCCATGGTAGTCTTATCAGCCTCCTGCCATGGTAGTCTTATCAGCCTCCTTACCGTGGTAGTCTAATCAGCTTCCTGCCATGGTCGTCTTATCAGCCTCCTGCCTTGGTAGTCTTATCAGCCTCCTGCCATGGTCGTCTTATCAGCCTCCTAACCTTGGTCGTCTTATCAGCCTCCTGCCTTGGTAGTCTTATCAGCCTGCTTACCTTGGTAGTCTTAACAACCTCCTACCATGGTAGTCTTATCAGCCTCCTTACCGTGGTAGTCTTATCAGCCTCCTTACCGTGGTAGTCTTATCAGCCTCCTTACCGTGGTAGTCTTATCAGCCTCCTGCCATGGTAGTCTAATCAGCTTCCTGCCATGGTCGTCTTATCGGTCTACTGCCATGGTAGTCTTGTCAGCCTCCTTACCTTGGTAGTCTTATCAGCCTCCTGCCTTGGTCGTCTTATCAGCCTCCTTACCTTGGTAGTCTTATCAGCCTCCTTACCTTGGTAGTCTTATCAGCCTCCTTACCTTGGTAGTCTTATCAGCCTCCTTACCGTGGTAGTCTTATCAGCCTCCTGCCTTGGTAGTCTAATCAGCCTCCTACCATGGTAGTCTTATCAGCCTCCTTACCTTGGTAGTCTTATCAGCCTCCTGCCTTGGTCGTCTTATCAGCCTCCTGCCTTGGTAGTCTAATCAGCCTCCTGCCATGGTCGTCTTATCAGCCTCCTTACCTTGGTGGTCTAATCAGCCTCCTGCCATGGTAGTCTTATCAGCCTCCTGCCTTGGTAGTCTTATCAGCCTCCTGCCATGGTAGTCTTATCAGCCTCCTGCCATGGTAGTCTTATCAGCCTCCTGCCTTGGTAGTCTTATCAGCCTCCTTACCTTGGTAGTCTTATCAGCCTCCTGCCTTGGTAGTCTTATCAGCCTCCTGCCTTGGTGGTCTAATCAGCCTCCTGCCATGGTAGTCTTATCCACCTTCTTACCTTGGTAGTCTTAACAACATTCTACCATGGTAGTCTTCACAGTCTACTGCCATGGTAGTCTTCACAACCTCCTACCATGGTAGTATTCTCAGTCTACTGACATGGTAGTCTTAACAGCATCCTACCATGGTAGTCTTAACAACATCCTACCATGGTAGTCTTATCAGTCTACTGACTCTGTCAACATGTATCACATACCACAGGGAGGATCATTAAATAACAGGAGGGAAGAAAACACTAAACAAGGCTTGTCTTCAACTGTAGATGCTGTACTGCAGCCTCAGCAGGAAACCACAGTCAATGGGACTTCCTGTTAAATTATTAAAGATCTGACGCAGAGCTTTCGAGGCTCAGATCTAAAAAAAATAAATAAAAACTGTGATATTTATAATGGAAAGTTAGTAATATCAGTGTATATGTGTTTTCACTAGTAGAAAGTATACAGAAAATAGAGGGGAGAAAAATAGCTATAGAAGTAAACCATACAGTAGACTAATACTAGACACTAGGAGCATGCTGCAGACTTCCAACAAATCAGTTACACACATTACATTGATCACTTGACATCTTAGAACACTTCTTCTAATACTTCAAAATGCAACGAAGGTGTTAATCTAGCATCACCTTTTCAACAGCGACGTTTCCAAAAATAATAACAGTCGTCAGGAACAGAAATGCCATCCACTTCATCATCAGACGACAGAGGAGAAAAGCCTATGCATTCAAGCAACCCTAAAGAAGGCAGAATTAATTCAGCAACTATCCATGAGGCTCTAACTCTCTCTCTCTCCCTTTCTGCAGACAGACCATTTCAATTTCCCATCTAATACATCTTACTAGCAGGACTTCTATTAAAACCAAGTGCATGAATTAGAAAAGACACAGCACAAAACATGTCTTTTTAACTGTGGAATGTCATTTGATTCTTCATCCTTCATTCCACTCCAATCTAAAAACAGCAGTCTACATTCTCTGCCTTGAATGCCAGGCTCGGCGTGATACTGTCCACGGAGGATCGTGTAGAGAATGGTCATGCTTCTCCAAATGAAATTAGAAACAAAGCGAGAATGTCCTGAGATAGGAGAATGGCCAGTGATATCAAATTGACCGTGTAATGTGGAGATAGTGACAGAGAAAAGGGGCAGGGCTGGGGGGGATAGGCAGGCTGTAAATAATCACTGAGTGAGAGCTCCGGTACCGTGACACAGATTTGACGCACTCCTCTTCAGAGACGAGGGGCGATATACTGTACCTCCTGCTTAACACACACGCACATGTACCCAGACGCATACGAACACACACACACAAACACACACACACACACACACACACACACACACACACACACACACACACACACACACACACACACACACACACACACACACACACACACACACACACACACACACACACACACACACACACACATTAACTCTCATACACACATACTGTACGCTCGAATATAGACACACACACGTGTCGATACAAAACCTACTGAAAACCAATACAATATCTCTGCGTTTACACAGGCAAACAAATTCTGATATTTTTCCACTAATTGGTCTTTTGACCAATCACATCAGATCTTTTCACATTAGATATTTTTCAGAGCAATTAGTGAAAATGCAGCCCAAAACTATCTGTGATCTTGTACTATATTTGATGTTCACAGTGAACATCATTGGTGCTAGGGTTCTAGGGTTCTAGGGTTCTAGCGTGGGTCAACAGTAATAATCTAAGAGCTTTCCACTGTACACTTAACGCTCAAGCATCATTCTGGTCCACGTAGTGTGTGTGTGTGTGTGTGTGTGTGTGTGTGTGTGTGTGTGTGTGTGTGTGTGTGTGTGTGTGCGTGCGTGCGTGCGTGCGTGCGTGCGTGCGTGCGTGCGTGCGTGCGTGCGTGCGTGCGTGTAAGATAAGACTTTAATGTCATGGCCGTCTATTTTCGTGATAAAGTTCAAGGTTAAAGCAGAATCATTAAACATCCTACGCCCTGGTGCGGTACATGTCCATGTCCCAAATAGCACCCTTTCCCTATGTAGTGCACTACATTTGACCAGGGTTTATAGGGTCTGGTCAAAAGTAGTGCACTACATAGGGAATAGGATACTATTCGAGTCAACCAATGAGTGCTGTCTGTTAAGAGGACAAGGCAGGTTGGAAACTGACGACACGTTCACCAGTAGCAGTTGTGACCCTTTAAACGTCAGCACGCACACAGTCTTCTAACTGTAACACAGTCTTCTAAGAAAACAATTCCCAGGTAATTATGTTATTTTGCGTACATGGTATTTACATGGTAACAGGGTAATCAGATAATTATTTCCAGAAATAATGTACTCGTGGTTATTTTGGGATTCATTGTAGCTAACCTGATAGTAACAATATTGTTATAAAGAAATGAATAATTTAGTGAAATAATTTCAAATCATTACTAATAAGTATACATTTCTTACTCAGTCATATCACTCTAAATACAAGAGGAATACCAGTGGCTAGTAGGACTGTAAAATAAAGTAGAACCCATTTCCACTATGCTACTGCATGTGCTTTGTACCTCCTCTTCAACCCCCCCCCCCCACACACAACCCTCCAGCCATCCCCCCACTCCCCATCACCTCTCCACCCCCCCTACTTCTCTCCTTCATGAGGGTAAGGACAAAAGCGCTCCAGCGTCTCATCCCCCTGTTCTTCCACCTCCTCCGCATAATAATAGCACCTCTATCACAGGTTACTCTTCCTGCACTCTGTCACCATGGCAGTAAAGTTGACGGTAGAGAGAGTGACACAACACACGATGAATCATCTTCTCAGCCTCAGCCTCAGCCCTTTCTATTTCAATAATGCATTTCAAACGGCTCCACCTAGTTCCTTCCCTGCCCTGGTTCCTTCCCTGCCTTGGTTTTTTCCCTGCCTTGGTTCCTTCCCTGCCTTGGTTCCTTCCCTGGCTTGGTTCCTTCCCTGCCTTGGTTCCTTCCCTGCCTTGGTTCCTTCCCTGCCTTGAGTCCTTCCCTGCCTTAGTTCCTTCCCTGCCTTAGTTCCTTCCATGCCCTGGTTCCTTCCCTGCCTAATTTCCTTCCCTGCCTTAGTTCCTTCCCTGACTAATTTCCTTCCCTGCCTAATTTCCTTCCCTGCCTAATTTCCTTCCCTGCCTTAGTTCCTTCCATGCCCTGGTTCCTTCCCTGACTTGGTTCCTTCCCTGACTTGGTTCCTTCCCTGCCTAATTTCCTTCCCTGCCTTAGTTCCTTCCCTGCCTCTCTCACTCACTCTCTCTCTCTCTCTCTTTCTGTTTGTGGTGCATGTTTCATGTACATCACTAAGATGTCGTGGTCACTTGCCAAACACTGTCTCCCCACTCCGTCTAACCAGAGCTCTCTGTGTTGCCCACGAAGTGTTAGAGAGGCGTGACCCCTGTGGTGTGTGTCTGCTGCTCAGACCGCGACCTTGAGTGGTGGGAACAGGGTCCGACTGCCTGTCTGACCGATGGGGGTGGGGGGGAGAAAGCAAGTGAAAAGAGGAAGAGAGGTGGAGATAGGGGAAAGCAGCAGAGAGGAGGGCATGTCTGACAGGGGCCATCCGTCCAACTGTTACCTTGAGATAAAGTGACCAGTCACACGGCTCACACCGAGCTAGCTGTACCTCATCCAAATCATTGCAGAGAGGTAGGGGTGTGTGTACTGGGAAACAGCAGCTAGTCTGCCCTGACAGCCCTGGGAGACTGATTCTCTGCCCCTTGGACCGGAGTCGATCTCATACTGATGGTACACACAACAACAACAAAAACAGTACTGACTTAACCAGACAGAGCTACAGGACTTCTTATCACTGTAATACAGCACAGCCAGGTGAAACACTACCCCTCTGTTGCCCCGTCTGTTGTGTTGGTGTTGCTGTATGAGCAATTATCTTCCAGAGAGAGACTGTTTCCTAACACTCCCTGTCCAGCTGTCAGGCTGTCACCATCAGCGTGACGGACATCTGTCCCTGACACTGTCGGACACACACTTCACTGGTAGTGATGGAACGAGAGGCAGCGGCTGAGGACACGGCCTCCCTCGCCTCACCTCCCCGACACCTCCTTCCATGTCCCAACGTCTGTCCCTCTGTCTGTTTGGATGACCTCTCAGTGACTCCACCAGACTAGTAGTGTCATTAGTGTCAGGCCCCCGTCTGTCAACATCACACTTCACATCCAAAGCACATACTGTATGTACATACACACGCCTGTCTGCATACACACACACACACACATCACCTCACACTCGCCCAGTTGCCAACAGTCTCCACTCGCCCAGCCCAAAACAAGCCTAATAGAGTACACTGGTAGTTTCCCAGGACCAGTTTGGGATTTCTGTCAGACATCATCTGTTAGTCTTACAACTTGATTATTTGAAATAGCTTCAGACAGCTTTTTAATAAGATTTTTGACTCTTTTTATCTCATTCACCAAAGGAGTGCTGGCACCGAGAGGCCCAACACAAAAAACAAACGACGCTTGTTTCTCTGACCTGTGAGTGATTACAAGCTTGCCAGCCAGTGTTGTGTTCTAAAATGTGATTTTGGAATGAGAAAAGGAATGTTAGAGGATTTTTAGATGGCTAGCATTCATCTTGAAGGGCTACAATCACTATCTGGGAGCTCCATAGATAACGATCCAGCATGGCGATAAAAGTAGAAAGCGTTTTTTCCATTTGCACTCGAGAATCATCTTGTGATAACAAAAAAACTTCAAAACCATTAACGCCCGTCTCTGTTTATTTGTGTCTTTGAAACGCTCCCTTGGGTGTTCCAACTTCTGATGATAACATCAATCACGTTATTAAAAGAAACAGTGGTGGATCTGTCAGCCTTACAACGAAACACATTAGCATCTCCAAAATACTCTGTGGTTATTTAGTAATGAAACCAATCCAATCTGTGCCACACTTTCAATTTGCAAATAGCTTATTATAGGATCATTATCACTTAGAAATGGGCTCGTGCGACATAAAAAAAATGCAGGGATAATTCCAGAGGATAATTCAGGGATAATTCAAGGGGTAATTCAGGGGATAATTCAGGGGATAAATTCCAGGGGATAATTCAGGGGATAATTCAGGGGATAAATCAGGGGATAATTCAGGGGATACGTTCCAGGGGATAATTCAGGGATAATTCAGTGGATAATTCAGGGAATAATTCAGGGGATACGTTCCAGGGGATAATTCAGGGGATAAATTCCAGGGGATAATTCAGGGATAATTCAGGGGATACGTTCCAGGGGATAATTCAGGGGATAAATTCCAGGGGATAATTCAGGGATAAGTCCCAGGGGATAATTCAGGGGATAATTCAGGGGATAAGTTCCAGGGGATAATTCAGGGGATAATTCAGGGGATAAGTTCCAGGGGATAAGTTCCAGGGGATACGTTCCAGGGGATAATTCAGGGGATAATTCAGGGGATAAATTCCAGGGGATAATTCAGGGGATACGTTCCAGGGGATAATTCAGGGGATAATTCAGCGGATAAGTTCCAGGGAATAATTCAGGGGATAAGTTCCAGGGGATAAGTTCCAGGGGATAATTCAGGGGATAATGCAGGGGATAAGTTCCAGGGGATAATGCAGGGGATAAGTTCCAAGGGATAAGTTCCAGGGACAATTCATAGGGTCATTGATGTATTGGTCACTGACTGTTTTCCTCAAGGCATTGTGAGCATGTCATAAATCATTTCCACGTTGGCTTCATTCAAAACAGTCTCCTATCTTCCCTTAGAGAGTTTCTGTCTCCCTCTCACTCTGTTGAAGAACATGGCTGTTCTGTTCCCTATAACAGGAGTATTGAAATCAGTGCCTGGAGGTTCCGGAGTACTGCTGGTTTTCTGTTCTACCTGATAATGAACCCACCTGGTGTCCCAGGTCTAAATCCGTCCTTTATTAGAGGAGAACAATGAAAATCAGCAGTGGTACTGGCTTCAAGGTCCAGATTGGGATTTGAGTGTCCTACATAGGGCACTACTCCTAACAGCAGTAGGCCCTGGTTAGAAGTAGTGCCCTATATACAGTAGGGGATAGGTGGCTGTCCCACACATACCCCATGTCAACAAACCAGTGAAACTAGTAACTAGTCCTCTAAAAACTATTGTCCATATTAGCTAATTCTGCATCTCTTGGTTAACCACATCTCCACTACATTCATCATATTTCTACATCAAAGCATGTTTTCAGGCCTGCTCTTTTGAGGAAATCTTGAAAAAAAATATTGGGGGGGTTATTAGGAAGAGGGCATGTCATTTTAGGATTTAATTTTAGATATGAGAAACTCTCAAGCTGAGATCATTTTAATATTTCAAAGTAAGGACATCAAATGGCAAAATTCATACTCTCTAGATATCAAAGAAGTACTTGAGAGGATATGGATTTCAAACTCTGGAGATGTATTGCAATCGGTCCAGAAGCCTTTTCTAAAGAGCATCCACTGCATTGTCTCAACCACTTCACATTGATACAACATAAATAGATGGTGCATCCCCTTGGAGACGCTCACTGATGATCTTCATTTTACACTAATCATGAACATAAATAATTAAAATGACTTCATTTTAAATGGATTCTCATATAGGCATCTAAGTAATTCCTCAATTTCGATAACATCAGGCCATATCAGGCCAATAATCTAGTCATCCATTCATTAGGAATACAAATGTTGACTTTCATAATACCCAAATCATGAATATGTTCTTAAAATGTGTTTTCGAAGTCGATTCTTCTGTCGCGATCTTATTCACAATGCAAGTAAGGTGCAGGAGGAGAGCAAATAGTCTAGTCGTTATTTGATACAGGCCCATGTGTTGGCAATAAAACCAATCAGACAGAACTAACCAAAGGATTAAGTAACGCATAAAATCACATAAGTTGGTTTTATGTGTGTGTGTTTGTCTACAGACTGTTTAGGGTGAGAAATGTGCCTATGCTAGCGTGTGGAGCAAACAGATGTTTCACAGTCCTTCCTGCTGTGTTAGAGAAACACACACACACTACACACAGGTAGGCACACACACACACACACTACACTACAAAACTACACACATATACCGTCAACGCACGCACGCACGCACGCACGCAAGCACACACCCACAGGAAAAGAGGGGTAGTGAGCCCTGGCTACAATCTGTTTTCATCTAGCAGAAGAGCCTAATGCATTTTGTTAGACCCTCTTGAAACAAATTACTTCAACAAATAAACTTGATAAAGCCAGATAAATCTTGTCATCCATTTTATCTCCAAATCGGTATCCATCTTATGCTATCTCACTGTGAAACAGGACATCTCTTTAGAGGATGTGTCAACCAAAACATTTTGGATTATAAATTCTACCTTGTGAGTTCTCCGAAAACCTAATTTGATCCCACGTCCAAATCGATGAGGATTGAACAGCAGGCATCTCGAGGGCACCCTTTCTGTGTCTCCACCCATGGAAATGTCAAGTGCTCCCTGAGGTGGTTACGAAGCAGACCCCAGGCCATGTCCTGACCCCCTATTACCACTACCTATGGGACCTGTGCCGTCCACTGATATCCCATCCTCCCCTTTCCACTCCTCTCCACTCCTCTTCTTTCATCTCCTCTCCACTCCACTCCACACCTCACCACTCCTTTCCTCTTCTCCCCTATACACTAATTTCCTCTCCTCTCCTCTCCACTCCTCTTCTCCCCTATCCACTAATTTCCTCTACTCTCCTCTCAACTCCTCTCCTCTCAATTGCATTCCTCTCCACTCTATTCTCCTCCACTCTCCTCTCTACACCTCTCCTCTCCACTCCTTTGCTTTCCTCTTCTCTCCACTCCTCTCCACTCCTTTCCTCTTCTCTCCTCTCTACTCCTCTCCACTCATCTCCACTCATCTCCACTCCTCTCCACTCCTTTCCTCTCCTCTCCACTCCTTTCCTCTTCTCCCCTATACACTAATTTCCTCTACTCTCCTCTCCACTCCTCACCACTCCTTTCCTCTTCTCCCCTATCCACTCATTTCCTCTACTCTCCTCTCAACTCCTCTCCTTTCAATTGCATTCCTCTCCACTCTATTCTCCACTCTTCTCCTCTCTACTACACACTCCCCTCTACTCCTCTCCTCTCCTGACCACTCCTCTCCACTCCTTTCCTCTTCTCTCCTCTCCTCTCCACTCTCCTCTCCACTCTCCACTCTCCACTCTCCTCTCCACTCTCATCTCCACTCTCCTCTCCCTTCCTTTCCACTCTACTCTTCTCTCCACTCCTCTGCACTTCTTTCCTCTTCTCTCCTCTCCTCTCCTGACCACTCCTCTCCACTCTCATCTCCACTCCTCTGCACTTCTCTACACTCCTCTCCTCTCTTCTCCTCTCTCTTCTCCCCGCCACTCCTCTCCTCTAATTTCTTATCCACTCCTCTCCTCTAATTCATCCCATCTCCTCTCCACCCCTCTCCTCTCATCTCCACTCTACTCCTCCCCTTTCCTCCCCACTCCTCTTCTCTTCTCTCCACTACTCTCCTCTCCTCTCCACTACTCTCCTTTCCTTTCCACTACTCTCCTTTCCTTTCCACTACTCTCCTCTCCACTCCACTACTCTCCACTATTCTCCACTCCTCTACACTATTCTCTACTCCTCTCCACTACTCTCCTCTCTTCTCCTCTCCACTCCTCACCACTCCTTTCCTCTTCTCCCCTATACACTAATTTCCTCTACTCTCCTCTCAACTCCTCTCCTCTCAATTGCATTCCTCTCCACTCTATTCTCCAATTCTCTCCTCTCTACTCCACTCTCCTCTCTACTCCTCTCCTCTCCTGACCATTCCTCTCCACTCTCCTTTCCTCTTCTCTCCTCTCCTCTCCACTCCTTTGCTTTCCTCTTCTCTCCACTAATCTCCTCTCCACTCCTGTCCTCTTCTATTCTCTCCTCTCCACTCCTTTCCTATTCTCCCCTATCCTCTCAACTCCTCTCATCTCCACTCTATTCTCCACTCCTCTCCTTTCCTCTCTACTCCTCTCTACTCTCCTCTCTACTCCTCTCCTGACCACTCCTCTCCACTCTCATATCCAGTCCTTTCCTCTTCTCTCCTCTCCTCTCCACTCCTCTCCACTCCTCTGCACTTCTCTACACTCCTCTCCTCTCTTCTCTCCACTCCTCTCATTTCCTCTCCACTCCTCTCATTTCCTCTCATCTCCTCTCCACTACTCCCCTCTCCTCTCCTTTCCACTAGTCTCCTTTCCTTTCCACTACTCTCCTCTCCACTCCACTACTCTCCACTATTCTCCACTCCTCTCCACTATTCTCTACTCCTCTCCACTACTCTCCTCTTTTCTTCTCTCCACTACTCTCCTCTCCACTACTCTCCACTCCTCTCAACTACTCTCCACTCCTCTCCTATCCACTACTCTCCTCTCCTCTCCACTACCCTCCTCTCCTATCCACTCCTCTCCTTTCCTCTCCACTACTCTCCTCTCCACTACTCTCCTCTCCGCTCCACTACTCTCCACTACTCTCCTTTCCTTTGCACTACTCTCCTTTCCTTTCCACTACTCTCCTTTCCTTTCCACTACTCTCCTCTCCACTCCACTACTCTCCTCTCCTCTCCACTACTCTCCTCTCTTCTTCTCTCCACTACTCTCCTCTCCACTACTCTCCACTCCTCTCAACTACTCTCCACTCCTCTCCTATCCACTACTCTCCTCTCCTCTCCACTACCCTCCTCTCCTATCCACTCCACTACTCTCCTCTACTCTTCACTCCTCTCCTCTCCTCTTCACTCCTCTCCTCTCCTCTTCACTCCTCTCCTTTCCTATCCACTCCTCTCCTTTCCTCTCCACTACTCTCCTCTCCACTCCACTACTCTCCTTTCCTTTGCACTACTCTCCTTTCCTTTCCACTACTCTCCTTTCCTTTCCACTACTCTCCTCTCCACTCCACTACTCTCATTTCCTCTCCACTACTCTCCACTATTCTCTACTCCTCTCTACAACTCTCCTCTCCTCTCCACGACTCTCCTCTCCTCTCCTCTCCACTACTCTCCTCTCTTCTTCTCTCCACTACTCTCCTCTCCACTCCTCTCAACTACTCTCCACTCCTCTCCTATCCACTACTCTCCTCTCCTCTCCACTACCCTCCTCTCCTATCCACTCCACTACTCTCCTCTACTCTTTATTCCTCTCCTCTCCTCTTCACTCCTCTCCTCTTCACTCCTCTCCTCTCCTCTTCACTCCTCTCCTTTCCTATCCACTCCTCTCCTTTCCTCTCCACTACTCTCCTCTCCACTACTGTCCTCTCCTCTCCTGTCCTGTCCTCTCCTGTCCACTCCTCTCCTCTCCACTCCTCTCCTTTGCACTACTCTCCATCCTCCAGTTGGATTCATGAGGTCATGTTGTAATTACGAGAAGAGCAGAATCCCACGTGGGATTAACGAAGAAGCTAACCCTTCTTGTTTGAATTCCATATCATTAAAAATGTAAAGTAATTATATTCCTTATACATTGTACTACACTTGCACTTGTCTCATGTTTCACACAGTATGAATAAAATATATAGAAAAGCCCATTACTACTTTCTCATTGATAAAGAGAGAGGAGTGTGTCCCAAACGGCACTCTAAAGGCCGTGATTAAAAGGCCCTAGGCTAGTGCACTATAAAGGAAATAGGATGCCATTTGAAGTGTCTGTCATGAGGGATGTCTTTGTCCTTCAGAAAAAGGCACTAGATGCCTGTCACAGGCCTGATAATGGCACAATATGACCTCATTTTAAGATAATAACCTTTTAAGATGTATTAGTCCGAGTGTTTCAATGACTGCCTCCATGACGTATATTAGTGATAATGTTGAGAAAAGTAAGTGGTATTCGTGTGTGTGTGTGTGTGTGTGTGTGTGTGTTTTGTCAGACCTCCTCTCCCTCTCCCACCGTACCTCAGTGATAAAGGCCTTGGCGGTGACGGGACTCATGAAGAGCACGGCCCGGCGCAATGTGTCCCGGTAGCGGTGGAGCTCCTCCACCCTCATGGTCCGGAACATGCTGGTGATCATCATGTTGATGTTGGACTCCACCTTCTGCAGCGACACGTCCATGCCCTGCTGAGACGTCTTGTCCAGGAAGTCCTGGATCCCACGGATATCTATATGGAGGGGGGATAGAGGGTAGAGGCAGAGTGTGGAGGTTGGAGGTTGGTAGGAGCAGGCGTGAGAGAGAGAGAAAGAGAGGGGAGGAGTGGGAGAGATAGAGAAAGAGAGGGGAGGAGTGGGAGAGATAGAGA
The DNA here is from genome assembly GCF_016432855.1 of Salvelinus namaycush. Lineage (NCBI taxonomy): Eukaryota > Metazoa > Chordata > Actinopteri > Salmoniformes > Salmonidae > Salvelinus > Salvelinus namaycush. The sequence goes on from NC_052307.1 coordinate 6,613,876, forward strand.
AAGAGTGGGAGAGATGGAGGAGTGGGAGAGAGAGAAAGAGAGGGGAGGAGTGGGAGAAATAGAGAAAGAGAGAGGAGGAGTGGGAGAGATAGAGAAAGAGAGAGGAGGAGTGAGAGAGATAGAGAAAGAGAGAGGAGAAGTGGGAGAGATAGAGAAAGAGAGAGGAGGAGTGGGAGAGATAGAGAAAGAGAGAGGAGGAGTGGGAGAGATAGAGAAAGAGAGAGGAGGAGTGGGAGAGAGAGATAGAGAAAGAGAGAGGAGGAGGGGGAGAGAGAGATAGAGAAAGAGAGAGGAGGAGTGGGGAGAGAGAGATAGAGAGAGGAGTGGAGAGAGAGATAGAGAAAGAGAGAGGAGGAGTGGGAGAGAGAGAGAGAGAAAGAGAGAGGAGTGGGAGAGAGAGAGAAAGAGAGAGGAGTGGGGAGAGAGAAAGAGAGAGGAGTGGGAGAGAGAGAGAAAGAGAGGAGGAGTAGGAGAGAGATAGAAAGAGAGGGGAGGAGTGGGAGAGAGAGAGAGAGAGAGGAAGAGAGGAGAGGAGTGGGAGAGAGGAAGAGAGGAGAGGAGTGGGAGAGAGAGAGAAAGAGAGAGGAGGATGGGGAGAGAGAGGAAGAGAGGAGAGGAGTGGGAGAGAGAGAGGGGAGAGAGAGATGAAGAGAGGAGAGGAGTGGGAGAGAGAGAGAAAGAGACAGGAGGAGTGGGAGAGAGAAAGAAAGAGAGGAGGAGTGGGAGAGAGAGAGGAAGAGAGGAGAGGAGTGGGAGAGAGAGAGGAAGAGAGGAGAGGAGTGGGAGAGAGAGAGAAAGAGAAAGAGAGAGGAGGAGTGGGAGAGATAGAGAAAGAGAGAGGAGGAGTGGGAGAGAGAGATAGAGAAAGAGAGAGGAGGAGTGGGAGAGAGAGATAGAGAAAGAGAGAGGAGGAGTGGGAGAGAGAGAGAGAAAGAGAGAGGAGGAGTGGGAGAGAGAGATAGAGAAAGAGAGAGGAGTAGGAGAGATAGAGAAAGAGAGAGGAGGAGTGGGAGAGAGAGAGAAAGAGAGGGGAGGAGTGGGAGACAGAGATAGAGAAAGAGAGGAGTGGGAGAGATAGAGAAAGAGAGAGGAGGAGTGGGAGAGAGAGAGAAAGAGAGAGGAGGAGTGGGAGAGATAGAGAAAGAGAAAGGAGGAGTGGGAGAAAGAGAGAAAGAGAGAGGAGTGGGAGAGAGAGAGAAAAAGCGAGGAGGAGTGGGAGAGAGAGAGGAAGAGAGGGGAGGAGTGGGAGAGAGAGAGAAAGAGAGAGGAGGAGTGGGAGAGAGAGGAGTGGGAGAGGAGGAGTGGGAGAAAGAGAGAAAGAGAGAGGAGTGGGAGAGAGAGAGAAAAAGAGAGGAGGAGTGGGAGAGAGAGAGGAAGAGAGGGGAGGAGTGGGAGAGAGAAAGAGAGAGGAGGAGTGGGAGAGAGAGGAGTGGGAGAGGAGGAGTGGGAGAAAGAGAGAAAGAGAGAGGAGTGGGAGAGAGAGAGAAAAAGAGAGGAGGAGTGGGAGAGCGAGATGAAGAGAGGAAGAGAGGGGAGGAGTGGGAGAGAGAGAGAAAGAGAGAGGAGGAGTGGGAGAGAGAGGAGTGGGAGAGAGAGAGAAAGAGAGGGGAGGAGTGGGAGAGATAGAGAAAGAGAGAGAGAGAGAGGAGTGGGAGAGAGAGAGATAGAGAAAGAGAGAGGAGGAGTGGGAGAGAGAGAGAAAGAGAGGGGAGGAGTGGGAGAGAGAGAGGAAGAGAGAGGAGGAATGGGAGAGAGAGAGGAAGAGAGGGGAGAAGTGGGAGAGATAGAGAAAAAGAGAGGAGGAGTGGGAGAGAGAGAGGAAGAGAGGAGAGGAGTGGGAGAGAGGGAGAAAGAGAGAGGAGGAGTGGGAGAGATAGAGAAAGAGAGAGGAGGAGTGGGAGAGATAGAGAGAAAGAGAGAGGAGGAGTGGGAGAGAGAGGAGTGGGAAAGAGTGGGAGAGATAGAGAAAGAGAGAGGAGGAGTGGGATGAGAGAGAGAAAGAAGAAGGGGTAGAGTGGGAGA
>NC_052307.1:6615997-6813497 GCF_016432855.1 Salvelinus namaycush
TGTCCATACCTGCCCAGTATGCTGTAGATAGTGGTCTGCTGCCATACCTGCCCAGTATGCTGTAGATAGTGGTCTGCTGTCCATACCTGCCCAGTATGCTGTAGTTAGTGGTCTGCTGTCCATAACTGCCCAGTATGCTGTAGTTAGAGGTCTGCTGTCCGTACCTGCCCAGTATGCTGTAGATAGTGGTCTGCGTCCATACCTGCCAGTATGCTGTAGATAGTGGTCTGCTGTCCATACCTGCCAGTATGCTGTGATAGTGGCTGCTGTCCATACCTGCCCAGTATGCTGTAGATAGTGGTCTGCTGTCCATACCTGCCCAGTATGCTGTAGTTAGTGGTCTGCTGTCCATACCTGCCCAGTATGCTGTAGTTAGTGGTCTGCTGTCCATACCTGCCCAGTATGCTATAGTTAGTGGTCTGCTGTCCATACCTGCCCAGTATGCTGTAGATAGTGGTCTGCTGTCCATACCTGCCAGTATGCTGTAGTTAGTGGTCTGCTGTCCTTACCTGCCCAGTATGCTGTAGTTAGTGGTCTGCTGTCCATACCTGCCCAGTATGCTGTAGTTAGTGGTCTGCTGTCCATACCTGCCCAGTATGCTGTAGTTAGTGGTCTGCTGTCCATACCTGCCCAGTATGCTGTAATAGTGGTCGGCTGTCCATACCTGCCCAGTATGCTGTATAGTGGTATGCTGTCCATACCTGCCCAGTATGCTGTAGTTAGTGGTCTGCTGTCCATACCTGCCCAGTATGCTGTAGTTAGTGTCTGCTGTCCATACCTGCCCAGTTGCTGTAGTTAGTGGTGCTGTCCATACCTGCCCAGTATGCTGTAGTTAGTGGTCTGCTGTCCATACCTGCCCAGTATGCTATAGTTAGTGGTCTGCTGTCCATACCTGCCCAGTATGCTGTAGTAGTGGTCTGCTGTCCATACCTGCCCAGTATGCGTAGTTAGTGGTCTGCTGTCCATACCTGCCCAGTATGCTATAGTTAGTGGTCTGCTGTCCATACCTGCCCAGTATGCTATAGTTAGTGGTCTGCTGTCCATACCTGCCCAGTATGCTGTAGTTAGTGGTCTGCTGTCCATACCTGCCCAGTATGCTGTAGTTAGTGGTCTGCTGTCCATACCTGCCCAGTATGCTATAGTTAGTGGTCTGCTGTCCATACCTGCCCAGTATGCTGTAGTTAGTGGTCTGCTGTCCATACCTGCCCAGTATGCTGTAGTGTGGTCTGCTGTCCATACCTGCCCAGTATGCTGTAGTTAGTGGTCTGCTGTTCCATACCTGCCCAGTATGCTGTAGTTAGTGGTCTGCTGTCCATACCTGCCCAGTATGCTGTAGTTAGTGGTCTGCTCCGTACCTGCCCAGTATGCTGTAGTTAGTGGTCTGCTGTCCATACCTGCCCAGTATGCTATAGTTAGTATGGTCTGCTGTCCATACCTGCCCAGTATGCTGTAGATAGTGGTTGCTGTCCATACCTGCCCAGTATGCTGTATTAGTGGTCGGCTCCATACTGCCAGTATGTGTAGTTATTGGTCTGCTGTCCGTACCTGCCCAGTATGCTGTAGTTAGTGGTCTGCTGTCCAACCTGCCCAGTATGCTGAGTTAGTGGTCTGCTGTCCGTACCTGCCCAGTATGCTTAGATAGTGTCTGCTGTCCAACTGCCCAGTATGCTGTAGATAGTGGTCTGCTGTCCATACCTGCCCAGTATGCTGTAGATAGTGGTCTGCTGTCCATACCTGCCCAGTATGCTGTAGTTAGTGGTCTGCTGTCCATACCTGCCCAGTATGCTGTAGTTAGTGGTCTGCTGTCCGTACCTGCCCAGTATGCTGTAGATAGTGGTCTGCTGTCCATACCTGCCCAGTATGCTGTAGATAGTGGTCTGCTGTCCATACCTGCCCAGTATGCTGTAGATAGTGGTCTGCTGTCCATACCTGCCCAGTATGCTGTAGATAGTGGTCTGCTGTCCATACCTGCCCGTATGCTGTAGTTAGTGGTCTGCTGTCCATACCTGCCCAGTATGCTGTAGTTAGTGGTCTGTGTCCATACCTGCCCAGTATGCTTAGTTAGTGGTCTGCTGTCATACCTGCCAGTATGCTGTAGATGGTCTGCTGTCCATACCTGCCCAGTATGCTGTAGTTAGTGGTCTGCTGTCCATACCTGCCAGTATGCTGTAGTTAGTGGTCTGCTGTGCCATACCTGCCCAGTATGCTGTAGTTAGTGGTCTGCTGTCTCCATACCTGCCCAGTATGCTGTAGATAGTGGTCGGCTGTCCATAACTGCCCAGTATGCTGTAGATAGTGGGCTGTGTCCATACCTGCCCAGTATGCTGTAGTTAGTGGTCTGCTGTCCATACCTGCCCAGTATGCTGTAGTTAGTGGTCTGCTGTCTATACTGCCCAGTATGCTGTAGTTAGTGGTCGGCTGTCCATACCTGCCCAGTATGCTGTAGTTAGTGGTCTGCTGTCCATACCTGCCCAGTATGCTATAGTTAGTGGTCTGCTGTCCATACCTGCCCAGTATGCTGTAGATAGTGGTCTGCTGTCCATACCTGCCCAGTATGCTGTAGTTAGTGGTCGGCTGTCCATACCTGCCCAGTATGCTGTAGTTAGTGGTCTGCTGTCCATACCTGCCCAGTATGCTATAGTTAGTGGTCTGCTGTCCATACCTGCCCAGTATGCGTAGATAGTGGTCTGCTGTCCATACCTGCCAGTATGCTGTAGTTAGTGGTCGGCTGTCCATACCTGCCCAGTATGCTTTAGTTAGTGGTCTGCTGCCATACCTGCCAGTATGCTGTAGATAGTGGTCTGCTGTCCATACCTGCCCAGTATGCTGTAGTTAGTGGTCTGCTGTCATAACTGCCCAGTATGCTGTAGTTAGTGGTCTGTGCCTACCTGCCCAGTATGCTGTAGTTAGTGGTCTGCTGTCCGTACCTGCCCAGTATGCTGTAGTAGGGTCTGCTGGCCATACCTGCCCAGTATGCTATAGTTAGTGGTCCTGTCCGTACTGCCCAGTATGCGTATAGTTAGTGGCTGCTGTCCGTACCTGCCCAGTATGCTATAGTTAGTGGTCTGCTGTCTATACGCCCAGTATGCTGTAGTTAGTGGTCTGCTGCCATACCTGCCCAGTATGCTGTAGTAGTGGTCTGCTGTCCATACCTGCCCAGTATGCTGTAGATAGTGGTCTGCTGTCCGTACCGCCCAGTATGCTGTAGATAGTGGTTGCTGTCCGTACCTGCCCAGTATGCTGTAGTTAGTGGTGCTGTCCATACTGCCAGTATGCTGTAGTTAGTGGTCTGCTGTCCATACCTGCCCAGTATGCTGTAGATAGTGGTCTGCTGTCCATACCTGCCCAGTATGCTGTAGTAGTGGTTGCTGTCCGTACCTGCCAGTATGCTGTAGTTAGTGGTCTGCTGTCTATACTGCCCAGTATGTGTAGATAGTGGTCTGCTGTCCATACCTGCCCAGTATGCTGTAGTTAGTGGTCGGCTGTCCATACCTGCCCAGTATGCTGTAGTTAGTGGTTGCTGTCCATACCTGCCCAGTATGCTGTAGTTAGGTCTGCTGTCCATACCTGCCCAGTATGCTGTAGAAGTGGTCTGTGTCCGCTACCTGCCAGTATGCTGTAGATAGTGGTTGCTGTCCATACTGCCCAGTATGCTGTAGATAGTGGTCTGCTGTCCATACCTGCCCAGTATGCTGTAGTAGTGGTCTGCTGTCCATACCTGCCCAGTATGCTGTAGTTAGTGGTCTGCTGTCCATACCTGCCCAGTATGCTGTAGTTAGTGGTCTGCTGTCGTATCTGCCCAGTATGCTGTAGATAGTGGTCTGCTGTCCATACCTGCCCAGTATGCTGTAGATAGTGGTCGTTGTCCATACCTGCCCAGTATGCGTAGATAGTGGTCTGCTGTCCATACTGCCCAGTATGCTGTAGATAGTGGTCTGCTGTCCATACCTGCCCAGTATGCTGTAGTTAGTGGTCTGCTGTCCATACCTGCCCAGTATGCTGTAGTTGGTCTGCTGTCCATACGCCCAGTATGCTATAGTTAGTGGTCGCTGTCCATACCTGCCCAGTATGCTGTAGATAGTGGTCTGCGTCCATACCTGCCCAGTATTCGTAGTTAGTGGTCTGCTGTCCATACCTGCCCAGTATGCTGTAGTAGTGGTCTGCTGTCCATACCTGCCAGTATGCTGTAGTTAGTGGTCTGCTGTCCATACCTGCCAGTATGCTGTAGTTAGTGGTCTGCTGCCATACCTGCCCAGTATGCTGTAGTTAGTGGCTGCTGTCCATACCTGCCCAGTATGCTGTAGTTAGTGGTCTGCTGTCCATACCTGCCCAGTATGCTGTAGATAGTGGTCGGCTGTCCATACTGCCCAGTATGCTGTAGTAGTGGTCTGCTGTCCATACCTGCCCAGTATGCTGTAGATAGTGGTCTGCTGTCCATACCTCCAGTATGCTGTAGTTAGTGGTCTCGTCATACCTGCCCAGTATGCTGTAGTTGTTTGGTCGGCTGTCCATACCTGCCCAGTATGCTGTAGTTAGTGGTCTGCTGTCCATACCTGCCCAGTATGCTATAGTTAGTGGTTCTCTGTCCATACCTGCCCAGTATGCTGTAGATAGTGGTCTGCGTCCCTAACTGCCCAGTATGCTGTAGTTAGTGGTCGGCTGTCCATACCTGCCCAGTATGCTGTAGTTAGTGGTCTGCTGTCCATACCTGCCCAGTGATGCTATAGTTAGTGGGTCTGCTGCCATACCTGCCCAGTATGCTGTAGATAGTGGTCTGCTGTCCATACTGCCAGTATGCTGTAGTAGTGGTCGCGTCCATACCTGCCCAGTATGCTGTAGTTAGTGGTCTGCTGTCCTACCTGCCCAGTATGCTGTAGATAGTGGTCTGTGTCCATACCTGCCCAGTATGCTGTGTAGTTAGTGGTCTGCTGTCCTACCTGCCCAGTATGCTGTAGTTAGTGGTCTGCTGTCCGTACCTGCCCAGTATGCTATAGTTAGTGGTCTGCTGTCCGTACCTGCCCAGTATGCTATAGTTAGTGGTCTGCTGTCCGTACCTGCCCAGTATGCTATAGTTAGTGGTCTGCTGTCTATACCTGCCCAGTATGCTGTAGTTAGTGGTCTGCTGTCCATACCTGCCCAGTATGCGTAGTTAGGGTCTGCTGTCATACCTGCCCAGTATGCTGTAGATAGTGGTCTGCTGTCCTACCTGCCCAGTATGCTGTAGATAGTGGTCTGCTGTCCATACCTGCCCAGTATGCTGTAGTTAGTGGTCGGCTGTCCATACCTGCCCAGTATGCTGTAGTTAGTGGTCTGCTGTCCATACCTGCCCAGTATGCTGTAGTTAGTGGTCTGCTGTCCATACCTGCCCAGTATGCTGTAGTTAGTGGTCTCTGTCCGTCCTGCCCAGTATGCTGTAGTTAGTGGTCTGCTGTCATACCTGCCCAGTAGCTGTAGAGGGTCTGCTGTCCATACCTGCCAGTATGCTGTAGTTAGTGGTCTGCTGTCCATACCTGCCCAGTATGCTGTAGTTAGTGGTCTGCTGTCCATACCTGCCCAGTATGCTGTAGTTATTGGTCTGCTGTCCATACCTGCCCAGTATGCTTAGTTAGTGGTCTGCTGTCCATACCTGCCCAGTATGCTGTAGTTAGTGGTCTGCTGTCCATACTGCCCAGTATGCTGTAGTTAGTGTCGGCTGTCCATACCTGCCCAGTATGCTGTAGTTAGTGGTCGGCTGTCCATACCTGCCCAGTATGCTGTAGTTAGTGCTGCTGTCCATACCTGCCCAGTATGCGCAGTTAGTGGTTGCTGTCCATACTGCCCGTATGCTGTAGTTAGGGTCTGCTGTCCATAACTGCCCAGTATGCTGTAGTTAGTGGTCTGCTGTCCATACCTGCCCAGTATGCTGTAGTTAGTGGTCTGCTGTCCATATACTGCCCAGTATGCTGTAGTTAGTGGTCTGCTGTCCATACCTGCCCAGTATGCTGTAGTTAGTGGTCGGCTGTCCATACCGCCCAATGCTGTATGGTTGTCCGTACCTGCCAGTATGCTGTAGTAGTGTCGGCTAGTCCGACCTGCCAGTATGTGTAGATAGTGGTCTGCTGTCCATACCTGCCCAGTATGCTGTAGATAGTGGTCTGCTGTCCATACCTGCCCAGTATGCTGTAGATAGTGTCTGCTGTCCATACCTGCCCAGTATGCTGTAGTTAGTGTGCTGTCCATACCTGCCCAGTATGCTGTAGTTATGGTCTGCTGTCATACCTGCCCAGTAAGCTGTAGTTAGTGGTCTGCTGTCCATACCTGCCCAGTATGCTGTAGTTAGTGGTCTGCTGTCCTACCTGCCCAGTATGCGTAGTAGTGGTCTGCTGTCCATACCTGCCCAGTAGCTGTAGATAGTGGTCTGCTGTCCATACCTGCCCAGTATGCTGATAGTGGTCTGCTGTCCATACCTGCCCAGTATGCTGTAGTAGTGGTTCTGCTGTCCATACCTGCCCAGTATGCTGTAGTTAGTGGTCTGCTGTCCATACCTGCCCAGGTGCTGTAGATATGTGGTCTGCTGTCCATACCTGCCAGTATGCTGTAGATAGTGGTCTGCTGTCCATACCTGCCCAGTATGCTGAGATAGTGGTCTGCTGTCCATACCTGCCCAGTATGCTGTAGATAGTGGTCTGCTGTCCATACCTGCCCAGTATGCTGTAGTTAGTGGTCTGCTGCCCATACCTGCCCAGTATGCTGTAGTTAGTGGTGCTGTCCATACCTGCCCAGTATGCTTAGTTAGTGGTGCTGTCCATACCTGCCCAGTATGCGTAGATAGTGGTCTGCTGTCCATACCTGCCCAGTATGCTGTAGATAGTGGTCTGCTGTCCATACCTGCCCAGTATGCTGTAGTTAGTGGCTTGCTGTCCCTACCTCCCAGTATGCTGTAGTTATGGTTGCTGTCCATACCTGCCCAGTATGCTGTAGTTAGTGGTCTGCTTGCCATACCTGCCCTAGTATGCTGTAGATAGTGGTCGGCTGTCCATACCTGCCCAGTATGCTGTAGATAGTGGTTGCTGTCATACCTGCCCAGTATGTGTAGATAGTGGTCTGCTGTCCATACCTGCCCAGTATGCTGTAGTTAGTGGTCTGCTGTCTATACCTGCCCAGTATGCTGTAGTTAGTGGTCGGCTGTCCATACCTGCCCAGTATGCTGTAGTTAGTGGTCTGCTGTCCATACCTGCCCAGTATGCTATAGTTAGTGGTCTGCTGTCCATACCTGCCCAGTATGCTGTAGATAGTGGTCTGCTGTCCATACCTGCCCAGTATGCTGTAGTTAGTGGTCGGCTGTCCATACCTGCCCAGTATGCTGTAGTTAGTGGTCTGCTGCTCATACCTGCCAGTATGCTTAGTTAGTGGTCTGCTGTCCATACCTGCCCAGTATGCTGTAGATAGTGGTCTGCTGTCCATACCTGCCCAGTATGCTGTAGTTAGTGGTCGGCTGTCCATACCTGCCCAGTATGCTGTAGTTAGTGGTCTGCTGTCCATACCTGCCCAGTATGCTGTAGATAGTGGTCTGCTGTCCATACCTGCCCAGTATGCTGTAGTTAGTGGTCTGCTGTCTATACCTGCCCAGTATGCTGTAGTTAGTGGTCTGCTGTCCATACCTGCCCAGTATGCTGTAGTTAGTGGTCTGCTGTCCGTACCTGCCCAGTATGCTGTAGTTAGTGGTCTGCTGTCCATACCTGCCCAGTATGCTATAGTTAGTGGTATGCTGTCCGTACCTGCCCAGTATGCTATAGTTAGTGGTCTGCTGTCCGTACCTGCCCAGTATGCTATAGTTAGTGGTCTGCTGTCTATACCTGCCCAGTATGCTGTAGTTAGTGGTCTGCTGTCCATACCTGCCCAGTATGCTGTAGTTAGTGGTCTGCTGTCCATACCTGCCCAGTATGCTGTAGATAGTGGTCTGCTGTCCGTACCTGCCCAGTATGCTGTAGATAGTGGTCTGCTGTCCATACCTGCCCAGTATGCTGTAGTTAGTGGTCGGCTGTCCATACCTGCCCAGTATGCTGTAGTTAGTGGTCTGCTGTCCATACCTGCCCAGTATGCTGTAGTTAGTGGTCTGCTGTCCATACCTGCCCAGTATGCTGTAGTTAGTGGTCTGCTGTCCGTACCTGCCCAGTATGCTGTAGTTAGTGGTCTGCTGTCTATACCTGCCCAGTATGCTGTAGATAGTGGTCTGCTGTCCATACCTGCCCAGTATGCTGTAGTTAGTGGTCTGCTGTCCATACCTGCCCAGTATGCTGTAGTTAGTGGTCTGCTGTCCATACCTGCCCAGTATGCTGTAGTTAGTGGTCTGCTGTCCATACCTGCCCAGTATGCTATAGTTAGTGGTCTGCTGTCCATACCTGCCCAGTATGCTGTAGTTAGTGGTCTGCTGTCCATACCTCCCCAGTATGCTGTAGTTAGTGGTCGGCTGTCCATACCTGCCCAGTATGCTGTAGTAGTGGTCGGCTGTCATACCTGCCCAGTATGCTGTAGTTAGTGGTCGGCTGTCCAACCTGCGTATGCTGTAGTTAGTGGTCTGCTGTCCATACCTGCTCAGTATGCTGTAGTTAGTGGTCTGCTGTCCATACCTGCCCAGTATGCTGTAGTTAGTGGTCTGCTGTCCATACCTGCCCAGTATGCTGTAGATAGTGGTCTGCTGTCCATACCTCGCCAGTATGCTGTAGTTAGTGGTCTGCTGTCCATACCTGCCCAGTGCTGTAGTTGTGGCGCGTCCTACCTGCCCAGTATGCTGTAGATAGTGGTCTGCTGTCCGTACCTGCCCAGTATGCTGTAGTTAGTGGTCTGCTGCCATACCTGCCAGTATGTTGTAGATAGTGGTCTGCTGTCCATACCTGCCCAGTATGCTGTAGATAGTGGTCTGCTGTCCATACCTGCCCAGTATGCTGCGTTAGTGGTCTGCTGTCCATACTGCCCAGTATGTTAGTTAGTGGTCGGCTGTCCATACCTGCCCAGTATGCTGTAGTTAGTGGTCGGCTGTCCATACCTGCCCAGTATGCTGTAGTTAGTGGTCTGCTGTCCATACCTGCCCAGTATGCTGTAGTTAGTGGGCTGTCCATACCTGCCCAGTATGCTGTAGTTAGTGGTCTGGTGCCATACCTGCCCAGTATGCTGTAGTTAGTGGTCTGCTGTCCATACCTGCCCAGTATGCTGTAGTTAGTGGTCTGCTGTCCATACCTGCCCAGTATGCTGTAGTTAGTGGTCTGCTGTCCATACCTGCCCAGTATGCTGTAGTTAGTGGTCGGCTGTCCATACCTGCCCAGTATGCTGTAGTTAGTGGTCGGCTGTCCATACCTGCCCAGTATGCTGTAGTTAGTGGTCGGCTGTCCATACCTGCCCAGTATGCTGTAGTTAGTGGTCTGCTGTCCATACCTGCCCAGTATGCTGTAGTTAGTGGTCTGCTGTCCATACCGCCCAGTATGCTGTAGTAGTGGTTGCTGCTTCCATACCTGCCCAGTATGCTGTAGTTAGTGGTCTGCTGTCCGTACCTGCCCAGTATGCTGTAGTTGTGGTCTGCTGTCCATACCTGCCCAGTATGCTGTAGTTAGTGGTCTGCTGTCCATACCTGCCCAGTAGCTGTAGATAGTGGTCTGCTGTCCGTACCTGCCAGTATGCTGTAGATAGTGGTCTGCTGTCCATACCTGCCCAGTATGCTGTAGATAGTGGTCTGCTGTCCATACCTGCCCAGTATGCTGTAGTTAGTGGTCGGCTGTCCATACCTGCCCAGTATGCTGTAGTTAGTGGTCTGCTGTCCATACCTGCCCAGTATGCTGTAGTTAGTGGTCTGCTGTCCATACCTGCCCAGTATGCTGTAGTTAGTGGTCTGCTGTCCATACCTGCCCAGTATGCTGTAGAAGTGTCTGCTGTCCATACCTGCCCAGTAGCTGCTGAGTTAGTGGTCTGCTGTCCCATACCTGCCCAGTATGCTGTAGTTAGTGGTCTGCTGTCATACCTGCCCAGTATGCTGTAGTTAGTGGTCTGCTGTCCGTACCTGCCCAGTATGCTGTAGTTAGTGGTCTGCTGTCCATACCTGCCCAGTATGCTGTAGTTAGTGGTTCTCTACTGTCCATACCTGCCCAGTATGCTGTTTTTATTTTTATATAGTTATAGTGGTCTGCTGTCCATACCTGCCCAGTATGCTGTAGATAGTGGTCTGCTGTCCATACCTGCCCAGTATGTTGTAGATAGTGGTCTGCTGTCCATACCTGCCCAGTATGCTGTAGATAGTGGTCTGCGTCCATACCTGCCCAGTATGGTTGTAGATAGTGGTCTGCTGTCCATACCTGCCCAGTATGTTGTAGATGTGGTCTGCTGTCCATACCTGCCCAGTATGCTGTAGTTAGTGGTCTGCTGTCCATACCTGCCCAGTATGCTGTAGTTAGTGGTCTGCTGTCCATACCTGCCCAGTATGCTGTAGATAGTGGTCGGCTGTCCATACCTGCCCAGTATGCTGTAGATAGTGGTCTGCTGTCCATACCTGCCCAGTATGCTGTAGTAGTGTCTGCTGTCCTATACCTGCCCAGTATGCTGTAGTTAGTGGTCTGCTGTCCATACCTGCCCAGTATGCTGTAGTTAGTGGTCTGCTGTCCATACCTGCCCAGTATGCTGTAGTTAGTGGTCGGCTGTCCATACCTGCCCAGTATGCTGTAGTTAGTGGTCTGCTGTCCATACCTGCCCAGTATGCTATAGTTAGTGGTCTGCTGTCCATACCTGCCGAGTATGCTGTAGATAGTGGTCTGCTGTCCATACCTGCCCAGTATGCTGTAGTTAGTGGTCTGCTGTCCGTACCTGCCCAGTATGCTGTAGTTAGTGGTCTGCTGTCCATACCTGCCCAGTATGCTGTAGATAGTGGTCTGCTGTCCATACCTGCCCAGTATGCTGTAGATAGTGGTCTGCTGTCCATACCTGCCCAGTATGCTGTAGATAGTGGTCGCTGTCATACCTGCCCAGTATGCTGAGATAGTGGTCGCTGTCCATACCTGCCCAGTATGCTGTAGATAGTGGTCGCTGTCCGTACCTGCCCAGTATGCTGTAGTTAGTGGTCTGCTGTCCATACTGCCCAGTATGCTGTAGTTAGTGGTCTGCGTTCCCATACCTGCACCAGTATGCTGTAGTTAGTGGTCTGCTGTCCATACCTGCCCAGTATGCTGTAGTTAGTGGTCGGCTGTCCATACCTGCCCAGTATGCTGTAGATAGTGGTCTGCTGTCCGTACCTGCCCAGTATGCTGTAGTTAGTGGTCTGCTGTCCATACCTGCCCAGTATGCTGTAGATAGTGGTCTGCTGTCCATACCTGCCCAGTATGCTGTAGATAGTGGTCTGCTGTCCATACCTGCCCAGTATGCTGTAGTTAGTGGTCTGCTGTCCATACCTGCCCAGTATGCTGTAGTTAGTGGTCTGCTGTCCATACCTGCCCAGTATGCTGTAGTTAGTGGTCTGCTGTCCATACCTGCCCAGTATGCTGTAGTTAGTGGTCTGCTGTCCATACCTGCCCAGTATGCTGTAGTTAGTGGTCTGCTTTCTATCCATTTCCAGGTTCTCTCTGTCAGTCAGACCAATCCAGACATGCTTGTTCAATCCATAGATCAAGTCCGGTTCCTCTCTGCTGTTTCTCTCTTACAACAGTCCTGTCTGCTCACATCCCAGGTTTTCTTCTCAGTGGAGAGGTAGTACATTTTAGAGGTTTAATCTAGTCTTGAGGTGAAGATCATCCATCCACCCCTGGTGTAACCGTTGCACCAGATCATCAATCCATCCCTGGTGTAATCGTTGCACCAGATCATCAAACCTCTTCTGAAGTTCATTTCTCTGAAGCAGAGTCTCCTGCTCAAAATCACCTTTTAACTTTGTTGTGGTAGAGAACCAGTCCTATGACCCCAGCCAGTAGGAGAACACACAGCAGCCCTAGCCACACTGCAGCAGATCTGTAGACTGAGTAGAGGCTCCTCTTTGGTATTTGTTAAGTGCCCCGATGTCCTGCTTAAGATGAGGTCCTCTGTCTCAATGTCGGGGTCATGACGAACTTTCATGGTGTCTTCTGTACTAATGCAAACATTAGCAGTCCTCTCAAAACATCCGTCATTTCAGCTCGATGATGGCAGTGTTCGCGATTGTACAGTCAGACAGCTCCATAGTCTACCACTCCTGTACTGATTGACAAAGGTCTGAATTAGCCACTGTTCTTAGATACAACATTCTGCTATTTCAGGGAGTCAGCAAAGCTTATGTATGTTGGTGATGTATGTTGTCAAATCATGACTTTTGGAAGACAAAATGAAATTCTTCATCTATAATGTTGCTGTAAGTCCACAGAGTAACCCACTGGTAGATTCTCACAGGTAGCAGACTTGAGGAACTTCATCTGATGCTTACGAACTTCCCTAACTTCTCAAATAATTGATCAGTCTTGCAATGCTTACTGTAAATATAGGAAGCCCTATATTGCTATAGATGTGTCTAAGTAAGAAATGAATGGCTGCACTGGCCCAATGGTATGTCTTTGTGGCATGTAGCAATGTTTTTGGTTTTTATTGTTGGATTGTACGATGCTGTTGATGGCTCTATCTGTGATTATACGATGCTGTTGATGGCTCTATCTGTGATTTCGAGGAGCACATTCTCTACAACACTTTGTCTGTGGTCTGGTTCAACCTGTGAGATATAGCCCTCCCCCACTCCGACTTAGAGCGGGGGCTGAAAGAGTTAGAATGAAAAGGTAATCTAAAATGAGGCAGAAGCAGCATTTTGATGACACTAGAGTCGGAGGAAACGGCTTTTAGAGCTCTGGGTGAGCAGCAATGTTATCTTCCCTCTCCAGATTAGAGACTTCACCACTATTCCTATAATAATGCTAATGACTGCTGCAGTAGTTCCTTTATAGCCAATATACATGCCATGACGCATGCTGCCTCCCCTAACCCCCTCTCTTACCCTCCCCTAACCCCCTCTCTTATCCTTCGTGGGAGCCCAGGTTTAGATAAGGTGGGCTATCTTTGAAGGATCTGCTGATAAATGGTTGTGCTTTCTGTTTGGGGAGCAGTATTTAGGTTACGGAGTAGAGTGAAGTTGCCCCTAGACGCTGACCTTGGGTCAGTTTTTAATGTTTCCCCACTAATGGTTAAAGGTTAGGATTGTGGAAGCTGATCCTAGATCTGTACCAGGGGACACTTCATCCCGCATAGCAGGCTAATTATAACACATTGATGGGGCTGACTGGCTGACTGGCTCTTCGCCCTCAGAGCAGTGATGGGGCAGACTGGCTCTTCGCCCTCAGAGTGGTGATGGGGCAGACTGGCTCTTCGCCCTCAGAGCAGTGATGGGGCAGACTGGCTCTTCGCTCTCAGAGCAGTGATGGGGCAGACTGGCTCTTCGCCCTCAGAGCAGTGATGGGGCTGACTGGCTCTTCGCCCTCAGAGCGGTGATGGGGCAGACTGGCTCTTCGCCCTCAGAGCGGTGATGGGGCAGACTGGCTCTTTGCCCTCAGAGCGGTGATGGGGCAGACTGGCTCTTCGCCCTCAGAGCGGTGATGGGGCAGACTGGCTCTTCGCCCTCAGAGCAGTGATGGGGCTGACTGGCTCTTCGCCCTCAGAGCGGTGATGGGGCTGACTGGCTCTTCGCCCTCAGAGCGGTGATGGGGCTGACTGGCTCTTCGCCCTCAGAGCAGTGATGGGGCAGACTGGCTCTTCGCCCTCAGAGCGGTGATGGGGCAGACTGGCTCTTCGCCCTCAGAGCGGTGATGGGGCAGACTGGCTCTTCGCCCTCAGAGCGGTGATGGGGCAGACTGGCTCTTCGCCCTCAGAGCGGTGCTGGGGCAGACTGGCTCTTCCCCCTCAGAGCAGTGATGGGGCTGACTGGCTCTTCGCCCTCAGAGCAGTGATGGGGCAGACTGGCTCTTCCCCCTCAGAGCAGTGATCTGGCTGACTGGCTCTTCCCCCTCAGAGCAGTGATGGGTCTGACTGGCTCTTCCCCCTCAGAGCAGTGATCTGGCTGACTGGCTCTTCCCCCTCAGAGCAGTGATGGGGCTGACTGGCTCTTCCCCCTCAGAGCAGTGATGGGGCTGACTGGCTCTTCCCCCTCAGAGCAGACCTCTCCCGCTCCTAGACCTGACAGTAACTTAGTCTAACGTAAACTAACCAGCCCACTGCCATCATACACTCAGACAAGAATGCTTTGGATAAACACAAAACTTTCTATAGTGTAGCGCTTACCCCTTACCTTTTATCTAAAGATTATACTATACACACCCACACCCTCCAAATCCCCTGAAAAGCCTTTTGAGGAACTATTCCGGGAACTTTTTCCATTCACACGCCATTCAGGTCAACTATTTGTGTGCACCATTCTTAAACACATCACAGTAGGAATTATTCATATTAATGAATTATTTGTTTCCCCACATTGCAATTATTTTGGTGTTAAAAAAAATCGAAGAGACAGGCACGTTTTATTCTCATTTTATAGTAACAAAAGCAAAAAGTTACTGCTAATTACAACCATCTATGACGGTTTGGTCATTTGACAGTGGGACCATGTTGAAGTCCTCTGCATGCTGGAGTGTTGTTTGTGAAGGGGTTTCAGATGTTCTTTATCTAACGAGGCAGTCACAATGAGCGAGAGAAGGAAGGAGAGAGATGACCTGGCAACAGTCCAGCCAGCTAGGCCCTGTGCTGTGTGATAGGAGACCTGGCAAAAGTCCAGCCAGCTAGGCCCAGTGCTGTGTGATAGGAGCCTTGGCAACAACCCAGCCAGCTAGGCCCAGTGCTGTGTGATAGGAGACCTGGCAACAGTCCAGCCAGCTAGGCCCTGTGCTGTGTGATAGGAGACCTGGCAACAGTCCAGCCAGCTAGGCCCTGTGCTGTGTGATAGGAGACCTGGCAACAATCCAGCCAGCTAGGCCCAGTGCTGTGTGATAGGAGACCTGGCAACAGTCCAGCCAGCTAGGCCCTGTGCTGTGTGATAGGAGACCTGGCAACAATCCAGCCAGCTAGGCCCAGTGCTGTGTGATAGGAGACCTGGCAACAGTCCAGCCAGCTAGGCCCAGTGCTGTGTGATAGGAGACCTGGCAACAATCCAGCCAGCTAGGCCCAGTGCTGTGTGATAGGAGACCTGGCAACAGTCCAGCCAACTAGGCCCTGTGCTGTGTGATAGGAGACCTGGCAACAGTCCAGCCAGCTAGGCCCTGTGCTGTGTGATAGGAGATCTGGCAACAGTCCAGCCAGCTAGGCCCAGTGCTGTGTGATAGGAGACCTGGCAACAATCCAGCCAGCTAGGCCCAGTGCTGTGTGATAGGAGACCTGGCAACAGTCCAGCCAGCTAGGCCCTGTGCTGTGTGATAGGAGACCTGGCAACAGTCCAGCCAGCTAGGCCATGTGCTGTGTGATAGGAGACCTGGCAACAGTCCAGCCAGCTAGGCCCGGTGCTGTGTGATAGGAGACCTGGCAACAGTCCAGCCAGCTAGGCCCAGTGCTGTGTGATAGGAGACCTGGCAACAGTCCAGCCAGCTAGGCCTTGTGCTGTGTGATATGACGTGGAGAGCTAAAAGAAACAGATCTGTGGAGAGATGATGTTTCATCTCCTGGGGAGTTGAGTGAGGGGTCTGGCTGTTTATGGAGGGAGATTAGAGGCTTTCCTCACTGTGCCTCCCTCTACAGGGCTCGTCTCTCCTCTGTGACCCAGGTGAGAGCAGAGCTAAAAACACAGCCAGCCCAGCCGCCGTCAATCCAGCCCAATCACACCTGACATGGCTGAACTGTGCACGATCGCCCCGGCCTCAACTCCCCGCACACCACGGGGTGAAAAGTCTCAATGTCACTAGCCGTAACTAGGGCAGCCGCTGTGGGTAAAATAAAATGTTGTTTTAGCTAGCTGTGTTTTTGCAGAAGCGCACACATTATACATCCTGTTGAGTTTGGAAGGTAATGTCCTAATCTAGCATAGTTTGGTTGACTTTGATTGGCTGGATCCAGACAGGAACCAACAGAAGTTGGGTGTGGTCAGGGTGTGTCCATTTTGGCTGCTACAACATTACTTAGAAGACCATGATGTGGACCTCAGAACTAGAAGTAGGTTTGCTTTGCTCACTACAAATTGAGATGAATGACCACCTGAATTCTCTAATGAACAGTTGGCCCAAATTGAAAGCAATCCTGTTATTCACTTCAATACTAGAATGGATGAAAAGACCTGAGCAGAACGATATCAGACTGAGCCCTGATAACAATCTGAATTAAACCCAAATGGTAATTAATTGTATTACACTGTATAAATCTTGTTTGGTCAAGAAAAAAGGTTTGGATTACACATAAACCAGGCTCAATGAAGTGTTAGTGCTGAGCTGTTCTTACTTGATTAGATGGGTCAGGGGCCAGGGCATGTTGGTGTTTCTGTCCCTGACTGATGACGTCACAGACTGACAGACACACACAGAGGTTGAACAGCTGGATACTATTAAGCTGCTTTCATCAGGGTAATATGTTCTCCTTTGACCAGCTTCCTTTCCCTTAGCTAGCGCAGACCTCACCTTTCCTACTTTCCTTCCTGCTGCATCCAGACCTCAACTTTTATCCTTTCCTTCCTGCTGCATCCAGACCTCACCTTTCATCCTTTCCTTCCCGCTACATCCAGACCTCATCCATTCCTTCCTGCTGCATCCAGACCTCACCTTTCCTACTTTCCTTCCTGCTGCATCCAGACCTCACCTTTCATCCTTTCCTTCCCGCTACATCTAGACCTCATCCTATCCTTCCCGCTGCATCTAGACCTCATCCTATCCTTCCTGCTACATCCAGACCTCATCCTTTCCTTCCCGCTACATCCTGACCTCATCCTTTCCTTCCCGCTACATCCAGACCTCATCCTTTCCTACTTTCCTTCCCGCTACATCCTGAGCTCTTCCTTTCCTTCCCGCTACATCTAGACCTCATCCCATCCTTCCCGCTACATCCAGACCTCATCCTATCCTTCCTGCTACATCTATACCTCATCCTTTCCTTCCCGCTACATCTAGACCTCATCCTTTCCTACTTTCCTTCCCGCTACATCCAGACCTCATCCTTTCCTTCCCTCTACATCCAGACCTCATCCTTTTCTTCCTGCTACATCCAGACCTCATCCTATCCTTCCTGCTACATCTATACCTCATCCTTTCCTTCCCACTACATCTAGACCTCATCCTTTCCTACTTTCCTTCCCGCTACATCCAGACCTCATCCTTTCCTTCCCTCTACATCTAGACCTCATCTTTTCCTTCCGACTACATCCAGACCTCATCCTTTCCTACTTTACTTCCCGCTACATCCAGACCTCATCCTTTCCTTCCCTCTACATCCAGACCTCATCCTATCCTTCCTGCTACATCCAGACCTCATCCAATCCTTCCCGCTACATCTAGACCTCATCCTATCCTTCCCGCTACATCTAGACCTCATCCTATCCTTCCCGCTACATCTAGACCTCATCCTATCCTTCCCGCTACATCCAGACCTCATCCTTTCCTTCCCGCTACATCCAGACCTCAACCTTTCCTTCCCGCTACATCCAGACCTAATCCTTTCCTTCCTTCTACATCCAGACCTCATCCTTTCCTTCCCGCTACATCCAGACCTCATCCTTTCCTTCCCGCTACATCCAGACCTCATCCTTTCCTTCCCGCTACATCCAGACCTCATCCTTTCCTTCCTGCTACATCCAGACCTCATCCTTTCCTTCCCGATACATCTAAACCTCATCCTTTTCTTCCTGCTACATCTAGACCTCATCATTTACTTCCTGCTACATCCAGACCTCATCCTTTCCTTCCCGATACATCTAGACCTCATCCTTTCCTTCCCACTACATCCAGACCTCATCCTTTCCTACTTTACTTCCCGCTACATCCAGACCTCATCCTTTCCTTCCCTCTACATCCAGACCTCATCCTATCCTTCCTGCTACATCTAGACCTCATCCTTCCTGCTACATCCAGATCTCATCCTTTCCTTCCTGCTACATCCAGACCTCATCCTTTCCTTCCCTCTACATCCAGACCTCATCCTTCCCGCTACATCCAGACCTTATCCTTTCCTTCCCGCTACATCCAAACCTCATCCTTTCCTACTTTCCTTCCTGCTACATCCAGACCTCATCCTATCCTTCCCGCTATATCCAGACCTCATCCTTTCCTACTTTCCTTCCCGCTACATCCAGACCTCATCCTTTCCTTCCCGCTACATCCAGACCTCATCCTTTCCTACTTTACTTCCCGCTACATCCAGACCTCATCCTTTCCTTCCCGCTACATCCAGACCTCATCCTTTCCTTCCCTCTACATCCAGACCTCATCCTATCCTTCCCGCTACATCCAGAAACGCATAATTTATCCGCTTTGTTCAGGAGAGGGAGTTTACCGGTTTCATACAGCCGCCCCCAATTGTTTGTACCGGTTGTAAAACCCTGGTGAGGACACACATTCTCTGTCCGAGACGTCTTGTTTGGAAGGCCGTCGGTGTTCCTTCCGTCCGATGAGTGAATGTGTACAATGCAAACGAATACCAGTAAAAATGATTTGTTGACATGCCTTTGATGTTTTCAGTCAGGTTGGAGTATCTGTCTCGGACCTCATCCTAATGCCTAATGAAGACCAAGTGTTGCCCGTCAAGCATCTGCTTAATGAAACTCGATTCTCAATCGTGTAAAGACGAGACGTCATTCTCTTAATGAACTCTTTTTTTCTCCTGGAACTCTGAGCTGTAGTGACACCGTAGTCCACGGTTGCATCCTAAATGCCACCCTATTCCCTATGTAGTACACTACTTTTGACCAGAGCCCATACAGGATAGGGTGTCGTCACGGGGGCCCATGCTCCAGTCCCAGGCTAACAGGGGTTGTACCAGGGCATCAATTCTGATACGTCCCCTCTCTCCTCTCTCTCCTCCCTCCTCTCCTCTCCCCTCTCCCGTCCCATTTTCTCTCCTCTCTCCTCCCTCCTCTCCCCTCTCCCGTCCCCTCTTCTCTCCTCTGATTGTGTTTCCATCAGACCCCCCAAAGGGCAGCTAGAGGACAGTTTGTCTCCTCTGTGACTCTGCTGTGCTGCTGCTGGTCATGTGGCCTAGGAGAGGAGAGGCAGGCCACCTCACTGTCACGCCCGGGAGAAGTGCTTCCCACACTGACCAGAGTTCTGTGTGGCTCTGTGTGCTGCTGGATGGCACGGCACCATGCCGCTCACTCCAAAGAGAAAGAGACAGGCCGTCAGCAGTAACCTCTTTGCTTAATGTACTGTGCAGGAGGAGTATGGACAGTTTCCACCAAACACTGCTCCTGTCTCCTGTGAGCAATGAACTATGAACCGCAGAGACAACCAGGCTCCCGAATGGAAAGTCACTTTGTCTCCTCTCTCTCTCTCTCTCTCTCTCTCTCTCTCTCTCTCTCACTCTCTCACTCACTCTTCCTCGCTGTCTGTCTCTCTCTCTATCTCTGTCTCTCTCTGTGTGTTTGTATGTGTTTGTGTGTATGTTACTCAATTTCAAGGGCTTCCATTAAATTACAGTCTCACACGTGCGTAAAAACACACACACACAGAAAAAAACAGACAGGTATATATATATACACACACACACACACACACACACACACACACACACACACACACACACACACACACACACACACACACACACACACACACACACACACACACACACACACACACACACCACACACCACACACCACACACACACACACACACACACACACACACACACACACACACACACACACGGATATACACTTAAACACATATAGTATAATGACAATGACACACAGCAGTCCATGGGGGGAACTTGACACATTCTGACTGAATTCAGTCAGTCTATGTGTAAGAGGGGAGCTGGTTGTACTGTGGGAGACACGTTAGCGTTACACAGGTGTGAGACACTCAGGTTTCCCCCGGCTTGGCACACCTGAATATTTAATAAGCCTGCTTTGAGTCAGACATCTGACTGACGCTCACCTGAAAAAGGTTACATTACATTTCACACCTCATCAGAAAATACGAGGCAGCCTAAACAAGTATTATTACTGTAAAGTTGGAAGTAATTTCTACATAATCATGGAATATCTATATGTTACAAAACCTTGTTCCAATGTAAGAAATAAGGCAGGATAATAAACAGATAACATCTAAGGAAACTAGACAAGTCATTTAAGTAGACATGTGGGGTTGCGTGAGAGATACTGTGGCTTGCACTGAGTTTGACCTCTGTAGTGAGAGGTGGTGGGGGTGGGGGCACATGTAAGAGTAATGGTGAGACTGACTCACTGTATGGCTGTGGGTGAGATCTAACTGCAGCTAAGGACTGGTGAAAGGATGGGCTGTGGTTGAGATCTAACTGCAGATAAGGACTGGTGAAAGGGTGGGCTGTGGGTGAGATCTAACTGCAGATAAGGACTGGTGAAAGGGTGGGCTGTGGGTGAGATCTAACTGCAGATAAGGACTGGTGAAAGGGTGGGCTGTGGGGAGATCTAACTGCAGCTAAGGACTGGTGAAAGGGTGGGCTGTGGTTGAGATCTAACTGCAGATAAGGACTGGTGAAAGGGTGGGCTGTGGGTGAGATCTAACTTCAGCTAAGGACTGGTGAAAGGGTGGGCTGTGGGTGAGATCTAACTGCAGATAAGGACTGGTGAAAGGGTGGGCTGTGGGTGAGATCTAACTGCAGCTAAGGACTGGTGAAAGGGTGGGCTGTGGGTGAGATCTAACTTCAGCTAAGGACTGGTGAAAGGGTGGGCTGTGGGTGAGATCTAACTGCAGATAAGGACTGGTGAAAGGGTGGGCTGTGGTTGAGATCTAACTGCAGATAAGGACTGGTGAAAGGGTGGGCTGTGGGTGAGATCTAACTGCAGCTAAGGACTGGTGAAAGGGTGGGCTGTGGGTGAGATCTAACTTCAGCTAAGGACTGGTGAAAGGGTGGGCTGTGGGTGAGATCTAACTGCAGATAAGGACTGGTGAAAGGGTGGGCTGTGGTTGGAGGACAGACATCCAGGAAACGAATCAGCTTGTTGCCCCCCTGGTCACCCTCTGGTGCTGCGGCCATATTAGCCCCGACTCTTCCCATATTCCCATACAACTGACTCACGTTGAAAGATTTCAGAGTTGTGAAACCCGGTCACGCACAGCCTTATGGTCCCTGTGTTTCATATCCCCCTTGGCTTGACCCCCCGCCCCCCATCTGATGTTATCATCCTCCCACTTCATGTTTGAGGTCATTTTTCCACATTCTTTGTTTTTTCACACATTGACGCATGGCAGCGTCAGAGAGAGCCAAGTCTACTGATCATCAACCATTTTGTCCTGATTATAGAAATTGCCGTTTGTATCTGAAAAGCTCTTTTGAAACCCCCCCCAGGGACAAGGAGTGTGTTTTCGCTCATACATGTATTTAGCACCTGCTTTGCCACCACCTGTGTTCTGTTACCAGATAGCAGTTGGACTGGGTGTCTAGGTTCAGTCGTTGGGTATTGTCCTTCATTTACAAGTGGCCTACGATACCCTAACAATAGTCCGTGGTGTAGCTCATCTAACGATCTGGTCACCTCTTTGTTCCTGGACGTGTAATTATTTCCTCTGTTGTGTTGATGGGCTGAGTCATTGTGTCAAGGCCATGGGGATGGGGAGGGCTGGATCACATGTCAACCACACTACATCTCATGTTTTCTATTCCACCTCTTCTACACCCCTACATCTTCACCTCCCTCCATCTTCACCTCCCTCTTGTGTTGTCACTCCGTTCACATGAAAGCTTACCTGTTTCCTCCATCTGATAAGATTGGACTTCATTTGACCCTTCTCTCCCTTCTCTATTCTTCTTCCTACTGCTTTGCACATTATTTTAGTCCCTTTGTGTGGTTTTCTCTCCTGGTCTAAAATAACACTGATGAAACAGACAACACTGATGAAACAGACAATGCCGTTTTGAAACGGCTGCCTCTGTGTAGACCTCTCTCTGTGTAGACCTCTCTCTGTGTAGACCTACCTACCTCCGTGTAGACCTCTCTCTGTGTAGACCTACCTACCTCTGTGTAGACCTCTCTCTGTGTAGACCTCTCTCTGTGTAGACCTACCTACCTCTGTGTAGACCTCTCTCTGTGTAGATCTCTCTCTGTGTAGACCTACCTATCTCCGTGTAGATCTCTCTCTGTGTAGACCTCTCTCTGTATAGACCTACCTTTGTGTAGACCTACCTACCCCCGTGTAGACCTCTCTCTGTGTAGACCTACCTTTGTGTAGACCTCTCTCTGTGTAGACCTACCTACCTCTGTGTAGACCTCTCTCTGTGTAGATCTCTCTCTGTGTAGACCTACCTACCTCCATGTAGACCTCTCTCTGTGTAGACCTCTCTCTGTGTAGACCTACCTTTGTGTAGACCTACCTACCTCCGTGTAGACCTCTCTCTGTGTAGACCTCTCTCTGTGTAGACCTACCTTTGTGTAGACCTCTCTGTGTAGACCTACCTTTGTGTAGACCTCTCTTTGTGTAGACCTACCTACCTCCGTGTAGACCTCTCTCTGTGTAGACCTCTCTCTGTGTAGACCTACCTTTGTGTAGACCTCTCTGTGCAGACCTACCTTTGTGTAGACCTCTCTGTGTAGACCTACCTTTGTGTAGACCTCTCTTTGTGTAGACCTACCTACCTCCGTGTAGACCTCTCTCTGTGTAGACCTCTCTCTGTGTAGACCTACCTTTGTGTAGACCTCTCTGTGCAGACCTACCTTTGTGTAGACCTCTCTCTGTGTAGACCTACCTACCTCTATGTAGACCTCTCTCTGTGTAGACCTCTCTGTGTAGACCCACCTTTGTGTAGACCTCTCTCTGTGTAGACCTACCTACCTCTATGTAGACCTCTCTCTGTGTAGACCTCTCTCTGTGTAGACCTGCCTCTCTCTATGTAGACCTGCATCTCTCTATGTAGACCTGCATCTCTCGGTGTAGACCTACCTACCTCTGTGTAGACCTCTCTCTGTGTAGACCTACCTACCTCTGTGTAGACCTCTCTCTGTGTAGACCTCTCTCTGTGTAGACCTCTCTCTGTGTAGACCTGCCTCTCTCTATGTAGACCTGCATCTCTCTGTGTAGACCTACCTACCTCTGTGTAGACCTACCTCTCTCTGTGTAGACCTGCCTCTCTCTATGTAGACCTGCATCTCTCTGTGTAGACCTACCTACCTCTGTGTAGACCTACCTACCTCTGTGTAGACCTCTCTCTGTGTAAACCTACCTCTCTCTGTGTAGACCTGCCTACCTCTGTGTAGACCTCTCTCTGTGTAGACCTACCTACCTCTGTGTAGACCTACCTACCTCTGTGTAGACCTCTCTCTGTGTAAACCTACCACTCTCTGTGTAGACCTGCCTACCTCTCTCTGTGTAAACCTACCTCTCTCTGTGTAAACCTACCACTCTCTGTGTAGACCTACCTCTCTCTGTGTAGACCTACCTCTCTCTGTGTAGACCTCTCTCTGTGTAAACCTACCACTCTCTGTGTAGACCAATCAATCAATCGTATTTATAAAGACCCACTTCTCTCTGTGTAGACCTACCTCTCTCTGTGTAGACCTCTCTCTATGTAGACCTCTCTCTTTGTAGACCTGCCACTGTGTAGACCTGCCTATGTATTTGCAGATAGTAAAGTCTGGTTCACAGTACAGGGCCAAGCCGAGATGTACTGGTCTGGCCTGGTTACACATCCACCATAGTTGTTGGAACAGTGTTGGAGAGGACAATGTGTTAAGAAGATGTCCAAGCCAGCGCAGTGCGATTCGCGTCGGCCCTACAGTGGGAATCAGGCGTACAAAATAATTGTTCAGATCAATATTATACTTTTAAAGGATCATAGCAAAGTCCCCAGTGGTTAGCATGCAGCCAGTTAGGGGATCAGACGTCACTGAACTAAACCCATTGAGGACTGTAATACCCAGTGAAGCAGCTCTCATCAAGCAGCCCTGTAGTATAATCCACAAAGCTTTATCCTCACAGACCGTGTCATCAGTATCAGACATGACAGACATGTCATAAGATTCCATAAGGAGTGGAGAGGCAAATGATGTCATTAGGGCATCCATAGAGGGCAGTGGGTCCTGATTGGGGCACAGGAGTGATGCACAGCCCTGAGCCTAACAATGCAATGTCTAAGGACCGATTTGATAGTACTAATCTGACTCTGTTTCTCAACTGCATAAGGTTTACAGAGCTCAAAAGGGGAGGATCTGTACAGCGTGGGATCTTAAAGGTGTTGTCAAACCGAGGGTGTAGTCATTTCATCCAAACCCTTTTAAATTAGTTTGCTGGATAGACCTATTTAGTGCCGTCCAAAATATTTTGGCTAGTAGTTTTGGAAAATGTAGCAATGTGGAATTGGATTGTAGGCCTATTAGTGGTGTATTCAAAAGCATGGGAAGAGAGAGTGTTTCTCCCCTCATTCACCTATCATGTTGTTTAATGCACCTCTCTACAATCTGTTTCCACTTGCATTGATACATTCTTCAAACATGCTAGCCAGAAGATTCCTGAGTATTGATTACAACCAGCTAACGATTTTAAATGACTAATAATATAAAATGGAAAAGAAAAGTGATCTAATTTAAAGATGACATAGGCCTATGAATTAACATGCAGCTGTCACCCATTGACACAGCGGTTGGAACCAATACAAAGTTATAAAAAAAACAAATAATGTATAAAAAAATAGTTTTGAGAACTTTGGTTCAGTAATACAACTTAATAAGATCAGCACACAACTCTTCAACCCTGAATAATAAAGAACACCTTCCCTTTTTTTTTACCAGAATAATATCATTGAAATTCAGACAAGCGCACTAGTCTGAACAAAAAAAACACACAATCAACTGACTAAAGCACAAGCACACAAACCTTGAAGACCAGAGCAGGATAGCAGGTCTCTTTTGGCTGGCATGGGGACTAATATGTTTTTTGATGATGATGTGGAACCACTATGGTTATATCGAAGTCGAGCAGGATGCGGGAGGACAATAATAGACGACACACAGGCCATGCTAAACGGACTGGTACTGTACCCAGGGTGCAGTTTTTCCAAAGTTATCTGTGTGGATTTCGCACATCGGATAGGATTAAATGCATAGAAATAGAACGGGAGCCCACATTCAAGTCAACGATTTGTCCGTTCTATTCATTCTGTTTCTATGCATTAAAAAAAACTGGGCCCAGGATATAGAATAGCCTACTCTCCCCAAAACCCTATAATATGCCCTTTCATCCATGACTTAAACCTTTGGCACTTATCGAGGAAATGACATAGAAATAAATAACAAGAAGATAATTCCTTTATTATAAAAACTGTAATAAATAAGAATAAGTTAATTAAATCTTTCTAAATATTGTACACATTGTAATTCAGTATTTGTTGTACATGTTAAGTCCATTGTCAGCATCTAAAACCATCCATAGAGTCAGTATGATTTTGACGTCATCAGTTAGTGGTGGGATACAATTATCAATGGAGAGGTATGGCATGCCTCCTAAATCATCCTATCAACAACACAAAGCATTGGTAGGCCCTTTCATTTCATGTACCTTCAATGGGTCTAGGATGGCCTCTACAAAATGTATCCTAGTTTTGATCCAAGCCATGTCCTCTCACTACTATTGACTCTCTTCTTAGTGACACAGGTCGGAGGTCAGACACAGCCACACCTCCGGGCAGAATGCTTCTTCATTGTATGGTACATCAAGTGGTCATCCAGGAAGGACAGGTCATCGTCAAAGGCGACTGGTCGACAGCAAGCGTGAGGCGGCGTTTCCGGCAGGAGCCTCTTGTTTTGGGTGAGGTTGTTGACGATTTTATCGTAGTTGGTTTCCGAGATCCTGCAAGGCCCGCTGCAGTACCGGAAGATCATTTCCTCACTGGTTTGATAACCTAAACCCAGGTCCGTCACATTCAGGTGGATCTGTTTGAGCAGACAGCCTTGTCCTCTGCCCCCTTTCCCTCGTCCGCTCCCAGACCTCTCCCTCTGGTCCTTTCCTCTGGTTGCTCCCTTCCCTCCTTTCCTTCTCTCTCGTTTCATTCGTATCCTTGAGCCCGTGTCCAGGTGTAACGAGCTCTTCAGTCTACTGATGGTGACTTTGATGAAATCCACCACATCCTCAAACTGCTCTGGCTGAAGCTCATCCATGTTATCTGTCAGAGAGAAAAAAGAGCAAATTAGAGTCTGCGGTATATACTATGCACATCCTGAAGACTGGGTACATACCTCATCCACAGCAGTATACACTTTTAAAACTTCTCACAGAAATTGTATAGAATTTATGCACACAAAGTGTGGAGAGGGAATTCCCATGAAACTACAATATTTTATGTACCAATAGGCTACATGATATGTTCTTTGAGATTATCCTACAGATTGTGGTCAAATATTGTGGCAATGGAGCAGAATGTTCGGTTTTCTCTTTTCAAAACTGTTTGAATGGCTATTTTAGAATAAATAGTGAATTGTGCAAGGGTGTCAATATATTTGAGTGCATCTTTACATCTGACAGAGAGTCGTGTGATTTTAGAGTTATTGACTGGTCCTGTCATCTGATAAGTGCACCTAGCTGATACCTAGCTTTGGTCCAGGGTGTTAGTGCGGGAACTCAGGCCCTTCAATTGGTATTTTGTATTTATGTCATTGGGAGTGATCTATTCAAATATTCTTGCTTCTGAAACAAATAACACTATTAAATGTGTAGTGCAAAACCAGTCCGACCAAGAGGCAGACCTATTGCAGCAAAGTCAGTGACGTGGCCTACTTACATAGCAAGATTTAACCAAGATTTAATTCCAGAAATGAGAATGTCTGAACTTACATTGTGTTTCTACAGATAGCTCTTCCCTGTCGGCTGTTTCTGGACTTTTGGTTGAAAATATACTGAGATGCATTGGCGGGAAGTCATGGAGACTCTCTGAAGCGCGTGTTCTTTTTGTGGACTGTCGGTTCCGGAGAGGGCTCGTATGTACGCTGCTCAGCAGCACGAAACAGGTGGTAAGGGTGTCCCATAACTTCATTGTAGAACTTAGTCCAATTGTGGAACCTGCCCTGGGTCAAAGAAATTCCCGTTGGAACATAAATACCGAGTAAACATTTTCCCTTGGCGATAAACCTATGGGTGATGGTTATCCTCAATTTATATCAGGTCCATGACAACTTTTTTAAGATTCTGAATACAAATTAATATGTTTTAGAGTTCAATATCTAAAATCAATTGACAGATTTAACAATTAGGATAATATAGAATTTTAATCCAATTTCACGATGACAACCTGTCCATGCGCTGCGAAGCGACCGTTTTTTTTCCTAAATTCCAGATGTCAGTCACTCTACTACTCTACACTTCTACAAATTGTCCAATAATAACTGCTTGGCATAAAGAATAAAACATCAAAACTGGTTAATAAGCAAATGTGCCATGCAACAGTAAGACCGAAAGTGCCATGATTGTTCGAGAACTAAGAATGGAATCAACTGGTAGCCTATGCGATGTCCAATGCGAATTATGTCCGATGAAGAAGAAAATGCTTCATCTACACCATAGTTGTTGTTTAGTAAAATTCCATTTGGTTTAAGGCTTTCTCAAGGTAGGTAAACCAGTTAGTGTGAAGTAAACTAGCTTCGAGATTAGTGTTGGTGGTCCTCATTGTTCAGAATTCCGCGCAGCTCCTACTGGTCTTGGTGTTGAGGGAGTCAGCGGGTGGAGCAGATTTATACAGTGGGTTGGGGAGTGCTGACGTCTCGTAATCCGCCCTCTCTAGTGTGCTGCTCTCCGCACCATCTAACATGAGAAATGGCCCAACATACTTTATTGAAGTAGATTGCAGTGGTTGTCTTCAAGAGAAATACTGAAGACCGTAGGCAACTGTATTTATGAATCCACTCTCAAATGTTGTTAATATGATGTGGTTGCAGACATCGGATTAAAGAAGAGACTCATAACTCCAGTTAGTTTAAAGATGCATATTACACATTTCCTGGAGATACTATGATTTTGCACTATAGGCCTATTTTACAGTTGTTTTGAGGTCATTTAGGATTTAGCATTTAGGATATCTTTCATTTCCATGTGATTACTGTGCATGGTGTTGCTGCCATGCTGTGTTGTTGTCTTAGCTCTCTTTTTATGTAGTGTTGTGGTGTCTCTCTTGTTGTGATGTGTTTTGTCCAATATTATTTTTATTTTTTTTTAAATCGCAGCCTCTGTCCCTGCAGGAGGCCTTTTGCCTTTTGGCAGGCTATCATTGAAATATATTTTAGATTCTTCAAAGTAGCCACCCTTTGCCTTGATGACAGCTTTGCACACTCTTGGCATTCTCTCAACCAGCTTCATGCATTTCAATTAACAGGTGTGCCTTGTGTTCAAGTTAATTTGTGGAATTTCTTTCCTTCTTAATACGTTTGAGCCAATCAGCTGTTTTGTGACAAGGTAGGGTTGGTATACAGAAGATAGCCCTATTTGGTAAAAGACCAAGTCCATATTATGGCAAGAACAGCTCAAATTTAGCAAAGCGAAACGACAGTCCATCATTACATTAAGACATGAAGGTCAGTCAAACTGGAAAGTTTCAAGAACTGGCTCTCATGAGGACCGCCACAGGAAAGGAAGACCCAGAGTTACCTCTGCTGCAGAGGATAAATTCATTACAGTTACCAGCCTTAGAAATTGCAGCCCAAATAATTGCTTCACAGAGTTCAAGTAACAGACACATCTCAACATGTAGGAGTGTCCAAACCTTTGACTCGTACTGTATGTAAATGTGACATTTCAGTTTTTTTAGTTAAATAAAAAAATGTGCTAAAAAATTTGAAACAGTTTTTGCTTTGTCATTATGGGGTATTATGTGTAGATTGATGAGGGAAAGGGGTCTGAATACTTTCCGAATGCACTGTACATTAAAATACAAAAACACAGTCATTGGAAGCACAAAATAAAACGTCACAAATCACCCAGAAAAACAGTTACTCCACAAATAAGGCCCCGAACAATACTTTAAATTGCCCGAACGGCACCCTATGTCATCATGATATGACATCCATCTTATACAGACCCAGGACAGCCACAATCATCATCCATGTTGTCATATGGATAAAGGTCCAAATGAAATGTGAGGTTTACAGTTTAAGGGGTTATGATCACTTTATGCTGATAGTAAAGGAGAGGGCTCACTCTGTTACAACAGTTGCTTCATACGGCGAGAGTGAGGGAGCTCATGAACAAGTCCCTCTACCAAAATGCCTGAGCACAGAAAGACAGGAGCAGTTCCTCACAGAGCACTAGATGCCTTCAGCTTGGATTTCTGAGCTTTAGATTTATGTTGGGTGAGGCATG
This sequence comes from Salvelinus namaycush, assembly GCF_016432855.1. Taxonomy (NCBI): domain Eukaryota; kingdom Metazoa; phylum Chordata; class Actinopteri; order Salmoniformes; family Salmonidae; genus Salvelinus; species Salvelinus namaycush. The sequence continues at coordinate 6,645,398 of NC_052307.1, forward strand.
TTTAGAAAGAGAAAGGAATCAACTCTTACGAAGATTTTATTGAAATATTTGGTCACGTTCCCACTAAAATTCGCCAAGCGAGGCTTTGACGACCTATTTCTCTGCCTTCTGAGCTTGAACTCTAAACGGAGCTTGGCCAGTAGATAACATTTCCCATCAGGGGAGTAATTGTGGACGTATATCGCTTACCTCGGGTGGGTATCATATGACTTCACTGGACTGAAAATCCTGCTAAGAATCGGTGTAATTTAGACATTTAACCTAAAACACACCTCCATGAGAAGGAAGACAATCTGTCTTAGTCTTTAAGGAACTTAGTTGAAGCAATGACTTCTTTATACAGAGAGAAGTCCTTCCCCAATTCCAAAGTTTGACTTGAGAATTTCAGATTGGTGTCAATATTTGGCAGTTTGGAATATTGCTTAAAGCCTTTGCCCCGCCTATAGGAAACTCTGTTGGAAACACTGGATAGAGAGAAGAGGTGTAGGAGGAGTGTTAATGAGTAAGCTTAGGACTTTGCCATGAATGAAGCTGTATAGGGGGAGTCGCCTCCTGATGCCGTATCACGGTCTCCATATACCAGGTCAAAGAACAGAGTGGTCAGGGACTTTGTGTGTCATTGCGTGCGTGTCAAGTGTCCTTTTGCCAGATGTCGTTAAACTTGTTTACGGTGAATCTACTGTGTACACCCACCCAGCCGTAAAGAGCACAACTGGTCAATTGAAAAGCCATTTGTACACACGTTATGTTTAGAACAGCATTTCCCTCCCTCAACATCAAACACTATACAGTACATAAAAATGCCATGGTTTTGTCAAAAGCCAAATGCATCCTAATTGGCACCCTATTCCCTATCTAGTGCACTACTTGCTACCAGAGCCCTACAAATGTAGTGCACTATAAAGGGAATAGGGTGCCATTTGGAACCATATCATGTTATGTGAGTTCATCTGATTACTGCAATTTCAAAGAAATTGTAACTTAAGATCTGATATGACATATTGATGGTTATCTCAACACATGGCTTGATAATGTGAAGATAAGAATGGCCGAAATGTCAGGGAGATAGTGAAAACAGTTTCAGGATTTAACTGAAAAACAAATGTGGGCACATGGTTAATGAATGTTTGACAATCCTAGAAATATAATGAATTATTCTATGAATGTAATATCTGGGGTCAGTTTAGCATTTTCACCACTAATGGTTAAGGTTAGGATTGGGAGAGGGGAAGCTGACCCTAGATCTGTACGAGGTGAAACTACCCCGGGACTTTTACTTTCCACTGACAAAAAACATCTGTAGTTGGATTCATGTCATCCAGGATAAAAATTCTAGGCCTATATTTTCCCAGATACAGAACAAAAGAGTCCATAACCAACCCACAACATAAATACATGATAATGGAATTGCCCTTGAGAAGAGTCCATTTTGTAAACTCAAATTACTTATGATAAGAAGTAACTTGTGTTGTTACAGAGGAATAAACATTTATATCAAATCAAATGTTATTTGTCACATGCACCGAATACGACAGGTACATGTTGAGTAGACCTTACAGTGAAATGCTTACTTACAAGCCCTTAACCAACAATGCAGTTTTAAGAAAAATAAGTGATAAGTAAAAAAATTAAAATAACAAATATTTAAAGAGCAGCAGTAAAATAACAGTAGCAAGGCTATATACAGGGTTACCGGTACAGAGTCAATGTACCGGTACCTCCTGTATATAGATTAATTGAGGTCATTTAGGTAATATGTACATGTAGGTAGAGTTAAATTGACTATGTATAGATAATAACCAGAGAGTAGCAGCAGCGTGGGGGGGTGGGGCAATGCAAATAGTCTGGGTAGCCATTTGATTAGCTGTTCAGGAGTCTTATGGCTTGGGGGTAGAAGCTGTTAAGAAGCCTTTTGGACCTAGACTTGGCGCTCTGGTACCACTTGCAGTGCGGTAGCAGAGAGAACAGTCTATGACTAGGGAGGCTGGAGTCTTTGACAATTTTTAGGGCCTTCCTCTGACACCGCCTGGTATAGAGATCCTGGATGGCAGGAAGCTTGGCCCCAGTGATGTACTGGGCCGTACGCACTACCCTCTGTAGTGCCTTGTGGTTGGAGGCCGAGCAGTTGCCATACCAGGCAGTTATGCAACCAGTCAGGATGCTCTCGATGGTGCAGCTGTAGAACCTTTTGAGGATCTGAGAAACCATGCCAAACCTTTTCAATCTCCTGAGGGGGAATAGGCTTTGTCATGCCCTCTTCACGACTGTCTTGGTGTGTTTGGACCATCTTAGTTTGTTTGTGATGTGGACACCAAGGAACTTGAAGCTCTCAACCTGCTCCACTACAGCCCCGTCGATGAGAATGGGGGCGTACTCGGTCCTCCTTTTCTTGTAGTCCACAATCATCTCTTTTGTCTTGATCACATTGAGGGAGAGGTTGTTGTCCTGGCAATACACGGCCAAGTCTCTGACCTCCTCCCTATACAGTAGGCTGTCTCATCGTTGTCGATGATCAGGCCTTCCACTGTTGTGTTGTTGGCAAACTTAATGATGGTGTTGGAGTCGTGCCTCGCCATGCATTCATGGGTGAAAAGGGAGTACAGGAGGGGACTGAACACGCACCCCTGAGGGGCCCCCGTGTTGAGGATCAGCGTGGCAGATGTGTTGTTACCTACCCTTACCACCTGGGGGACAACCCGTCAGGAAGTCAAGGATCGAGTTACAGAGGGTAGTCCCAGGGTCCTTAGCTTAGTGATGAGCTTTGAGGGCACTATGGTGTTGAATGCTGAGCTGTAGTCAATGAATAGTATTCTCACGTAGGTTTTCCTTTTGTCCTTTTGTCCAGGTGGGAAATGGCAGTGTGGAGTGCGATAGGGATTGCATCATCTGTGGATCTGTTGGGGCGGTATGCAAATTGGAGTGGGTCTAGGGTTTCTGAGATAATGGTGTTGATGTGAGCCATGACCAGCCTTTCAAAGCACTTCATGGCTACAGACGTGAGTGCTACGGGTTGGTAGTCATTTAGGCAGGTTACCTTTACAAAAAAGTATGAATGTATGTACTTGTAAGTCGCTCTGGATAAGAGCGTCTGCTAAATGACTTAAATGTAAATGTAAATGTAGTGTTCTTAGGCACAGGTACTATGGAGGTCTGCTTGAAACATGTTGATATTACAGACTCGGTCAGGGACAGGTTGAAAATGTCAGTGAAGACACTTGCCAGTTGGTCAGCGCATGCTCAGAGTACACATCCTGGTAATCCGTCTGGCCTTGTGAATGTTAAAGGTCAAACTCACATCGGCTATGGAGAGCGTGATCACACAGTCATCTGGAACAGCTGGTGCTCTCATGCATGCTTCAGTGTTGCTTGCCTCGAAGCGAGCATAGAAGTAATTTAGCTCATCTGGTAGGCTCGTGTCACTGGGCAGCTCACGGCGATGCTTCCCTTTGTAGTCTGTCATTTAGATGGTTTGTGTGGTATTAGACAAGACATCATTAATAAAAGCACATTTTCCACAGAAGGTCTTTGTTTCTAGTCAAACACAACCCTGTCTGTCTAACTTTAATACGGTGTTCTGAGATATGTCACGACCGTCGTATGAATAATTGGACCAAGGCGCAGCGTGAGTAAAGTTCCACATTTTAATGGTAGTGAAACATAGGCACTCATACAAAACAATATCCCACATCTCAGGTGGGAAAAAGGACACACTAAGTATGATCCCCAATTAGAGGTAACGATCATCAGCTGCCTCCAATTGGGAACCATACACACACCAACATAGAAATATAATACCTAGAAACCCCCCTAGTCACGCCCTGACCTAAAACACCATAGAGAACCCCGAGGGCCCTCTATGGTCAGGGCGTGACAGCGCCCCCCCCCCCCCCCCCCCCCCCTGAAACTAGATGGAGAGGGTTAGGGTGGGCATTTTGCGTCAGTGGCGGCTCCGGCCATGAAGCTAGGCTGAATGCCATGCCTGGACTTGGCACCGGCGCAGAGAAAGGCTCCGGCCATGGAGCGGGACTGGACGCCGTGCCTGGATTGAGCACTGGCGCAGAGGAGGCTGCGGCCATGGAGCGGGACTGTACGCCGTGCCTGGACTGGGCACCGGTGCAGAGGAAGGCTCCAGCCATGGCACCGGCGCAGGAAGCTCCGGGCCGTGGACCGTCGCTGGAAGTTCCGGGCCATGAACTGTCGCTGGAAGCTCCGGACCGTGAACCGTCGCTGGAAGCTCCGGACCGTGAACCTTCGCTGGAAGCTCCAGACCGTGAACCGTCGCTGGAGGTTCTGGGCTGTAGACCGTCGCTGGAGACTCCGGATTGTACGCACGCACTGGTGGACGAGTGCGGGGAGCCGGCACAGGACGTACCGGGCTGGGGAGGCGCACTGGAGGCCTGGTGCGTGGAGCCAGCACAGGTTGCACTGGACTGATGACACGCTCTTCAGGGCGAGTGTGGGGAGCCGGCACAGGACATACCGGGCTGAGGAGGCGCACTGGAGGCCTTGTGCGTGGAGCCGGCACAGGTTGCACCGGACTGATGACACGCTCTTCAGGGCAGGTGCGGGGAGCCGGCACAGGACATACCGGGCTGAGGAGGCGCACTGGAGGCCTGGTGCGTGGAGCCGGCACAGGTTGCACCGGACTGATGACACGCTCTTCAGGGCAGGTGCGGGGAGCCGGCACAGGACGTACCGGGCTGGGAAGGAACACTGGAGGCCTGGAGCGTGGAGCCGGCACAGATTGCACCGGTCTGATGACACGCTCTTCAGGGCGAGTGCGGGGAGCCGGCACAGGACGTACCGGGCTGAGGAGGCGCACTGGAGGCCTGGTGCGTGGAGCCGGCACAGGTTGCACCGGACTGATGACACGCTCTTCAGGGCAGGTGCGTGGAGCCGGCACAGGACGTACCGGGCTGGGAAGGCGCACTGGAGGCCTGGTGCGTGGAGCTGGCACAGGTTGCACCGGACTGATGACACGCTCTTCAGGGCGAGTGCGGGGAGCCGGCACAGGCTGCACCGGACTGATGACACGCTCTTCAAAACGCCTGCGCTGCAGCATACTCCTAGCCAACATCTCTCTCTGATATCCTTCCTCAACCTGCTCCATCGACTCCCAGACGGTCTCTGGCTCTCTCCTAGGCTCGGCCGACCGCCCCTTGTGCCCCCGCCCCAAAAAACTTGGGGTTGCCCTTGGGCTGTTTGTGGCCGCGGTCCTCCTTTACTCCTCGGCGACTCGGCCAAGGAAGGTTCTCGCATCCACCGAGTATCTCTTCCCATGACCAACTCTCCTTCACCTCCTGGGCACGCTGCTTGGTCCTGTAGTGGTGCGATATTCTGTCACGACCGTCGTATGAATAATTGGACCAAGGCGCAGCGTGAGTAAAGTTCCACATTTTAATGGTAGTGAAACTTCCAAAACAACAAAGACATAACGATCGTGAAATACGTAGAGCACATAGGCACTCATACAAAACAATATCCCGCATCTCAGGTGGGAAAAAGGACACACTAAGTATGATCCCCAATTAGAGGTAACGATCATCAGCTGCCTCCAATTGGGAACCATACACACACCAACATAGAAATATAATACCTAGAAACCCCCCTAGTCACACCCTGACCTAAAACACCATAGAGAACCCAGAGGGCTCTCTATGGTCAGGGAGTGACAAGATAGGCCTATCCACATTTAGCTTAATAGTTTAGGGCCCTCAATCGCAACTCTAGACCTCGAAGCCAGTTCTGCTGCTTTTCTTCATTGTTCCCCTCTAATCAGGGACTGACTTAGACCTGGGACACCAGGTATGTGCAATTAATTATCAGGTGGAACTGAAAACCAGCAGGCTCAGGACCTCGTAAGGTAATAGTTGAATACCCCTGGTTAGGGGTATATCTCAGCGAGATATTCCTGTGTTGTCATGTTCCACATGTACAAAGGACTTCACAAATGATCAGTGTTTGTCTTTTCGAGTTATGTTCTATTTGTCAAAGTACTATAGGCTTGTACTTGTGTGTAGTCTTGTAGAAGTCAATTAAAGAAGTTTACTAGTGTTGGCCAGTTTCCAAGGTTTTAAATGCTACCAGCAGCCATAGTGCCGGACAGGCATCCAAATTGCAGGGCCAGAGTTGGAGCTGTTGCTGTGTCTCTGTAGCTTAGTGGTCAAGATAGGCCTTGGTTTATCACAAGGCTTTTGTGCCTTCCATTTCACCTTGTCCAGGGGGTGTACTTGTACATCAAGGTGCCTCACTCACGCTACAGAAACAGGAGATGACCGATGGGCCATTCTGGCTCAGATAAGGCTTACTTAATGTCACATTGTTAAAAATAACGGAATAAAAAATGAAGGAGAGGATGATGAAAGGATCTTTTTCATATCAGGCATGCATCAGAGGTACAGTCCTCTCTACTGTCATCATGGTACAGTCCTCTCTACTGTCATCATGGTACAGTCCTCTCTACTGTCATCAGAGGTACAGTCCTCTCTACTGTCATCATGGTACAGTCCTCTCTATTGTCATCAGAAGTACAGTCCTCTCTACTGTCATCAGAAGTACAGTCCTCTCTACTGTCATCGTGGTACAGTCCTCACCACTGTCATCATGGTACAGTCCTCTCTACTCTCATCATGGTACAGTCCTCTCTACTGTCATCATGGTACAGTCCTCTCTACTGTCATCATGGTACAGTCCTCTGTACTCTCATCATGGTACAGTCCTCTTGTTACGTTCCCCAGTTTCTGTGTTCTGGTTTGTATTTGAGTGTGTGTGTTTCAGGAGATAGATTCCTGAAAACTCCCCAAGCAGCTGATTGGTCGACCCCAGGCTAATTGATGATTGGAGAGCTGACCCCGCCCCCTCGTCAAGAAGCAGCTGACTCTAATCACCATTGCCACCAGAAGATATAAAAGCCAGTGTTCTGTTCAGAAGAAGGGAGATCATGAGAAATGATTAGAGAGAGAGAAGATTGAATATTTTGGAGAGATTAGAGAGAGATTATAGGCAGGCTGAGATCCTTGCTGGAGAATTAGATTATGATATAGTGTTGGTTGTTTAACAGAAAGTGTGGTATGTAATGTGTTAGTTGTTGTTGGTAGCAGCTTTGATATGTTGTGTTTGTTGCTTTGTCAAAAGTTCTTTAGTGGCCTGAGTTAGTTTACTCAGTTTTGTTGTAAAGTGTTTGTGAAATTGTTAATAATTATTCTGTTTCATTTGTTCCCAGGGGGGAAGGGGAAGGCACTTAGGGAGTGCTTAGGCAAGAGGCCCGAGGGCATACATATACCCGTAGTATATTCAATGTCTAGGCACACTAGGTAAGACCTGGGCGGACCACCCCCTGTATTTTGGTTAGGGCACCAGGTGGTGCTAAGTTAGGTAAGTTAAGTGGGTAGGCAGGTTAGATAGGAGAGGGGGAGCTTTGATATTTACTTTCTTTCCTTTGGTTCCGTCCAGCCTCTTTTCCCCATATTACCGTTTAAGGAAATAAATCCTAGTAAACGGTAAATTCTGACTTTTGTCATCCTTACTCGCACCTACAGTCCATACCTCTTTCGCTTCACGGAGAGTTGAGTTGCAGCAGGGAGTTGCATTCCCTCTTTTTAGAGGCGTGCGTAACACCTCTCTACTCTCGTCAGAGGTACAGTCCTCTCTACTGTCATCAGCTAATTAATCATCATTTTGTGCAAAACCCCCAATGTAGACTGGCTCATTGGGCTGAATATGGACCAACCCATTTGGCATTTGCCAAAACTGCCATATGGCTAAATTTGAAGATGAAGTATCACATCATAGCATTGAACTGCTCTGGCTCAGCATTTGTTTTTCCCAGAGAGAGATGTCAATGTTTAGTGGCTGCTCTGCTCCACCCTTGATGCTGTTCTTTGTAAATGCCTTAGATCACGCTGGCTTCATCAACATCATTCACGTCATATGTTTGTTGCAGTGGCTTCAACATCATTCACCCAGTGGTGGAGAAAGTACCCAATTATCATACTGGAGTAAAAGGACAGTTACCTTTTAATAGAAAGTTACTCAAATAAAAGTCAAAGTCACCCAGTAAAATACTACTTGAGTAAAAGTCCAAAACTATTTGGTTCTAAATATACTTAAGTATCAAAAGTAAAATTAATTTCAAATTCCTTATATTAAGTAAAACAGACAGCACCATTTTCTTGTTTTCAAAATGTACAGATAACCAGACATCATTTACAAACGAAGCGTTTGTGTTTAGTGAGTCTACCAGATCAGAGGCAATAGGAATGACCATGTGTTCTCTTGATAAGTGAGTGCATTTGAACATTTTCTTGTCCTGCTAAGCATTCAAAATGTAACAAGTACTTTTGGTTGTCAGGGAAAATGTATGGAGTAAAAAGTACATTATTTTCTTTAGGAATGTAGTGAAGTAAAAGTTTTCAAAAATATAAATAGCAAAGTAAAGTACAGATACCCCCCAAAAAACGACTTACTGTAAGTAGCACTTTAAAGTATTTTTACTTAAGTACTTTACATAACTGCATTCACCTCATATGTTTGTTACAAAGTCCAGAGATAACTAAAGGCTGTAATGTTGTCAAGGCCTTTGGATCCTAATGGCCTGAAGATCAATTGTTTCGGGGAAGATATTGTCCTGTAGAAGGATATATAGATCAACATTTTGGAATACCACATTCGTTCTCAGTGCACTTTTTTCCAGTCACTCACTGAGGCCAGTAAACGTCAGTATTTTGTGTATTTCTGTCTATAGAAAATACATTCATTATTTTTCCTATGAAAACCTCCCAGTCAGAAAAAACTATTACAACTTTTCTATCAGTAAGACTTATTTCTCCAGTTAAATCGTGTTTATTCACCAAATGTTAATTGACGAAAGCTGTGAGGGGGGCAGAATCCTGACGTTCCATTGTCTCAGGGTTCACTGGGTCGAGATCTGGAGATACAGTGGTATGAGTTACCAAAGTGACACTTTTTAAAACATTTTTATTTATTTAACCTTTATTTAACTAGGCAAGTCAGTTAAGAACAAATTGTTATTTACAATGACGGCCTACCAAAAGGGACGTCCTGCAGGGACAGGGGCAGGGATTAAAAACAATAAATAATAATATAAATATAGGACAAAACACACATCACGACGAGAGAGACAACACGACACTACATAAAGAGTGGCCTAAGACAACAACATAGCATGGCAGCAACACATGACAACACAGCATGGTAGCAACACAACATAACAACAACATGGTAGCAACACAACATGACAACAACATGGTAGCAACACAACATGACAACAACATGGTAGCAACACAACCTGGCAGCAGCACAAAACATGGTACAAACATTATTGGGCACAGACAACAGCACAAAGGGCAGGAAGGTAGAGACAACAATACATTATGTGAAGCAGCCACAACTGTCAGTAAGAGTGTCCATGATTGAGTCTTTGAATGAAGAGATGGAGATAAAACTGTCCAGTTTGAGTGTTTGTTGCAGCTCGTTCCAGTCGTTAGCTGCAGCTAACTGAAAAGAGGAGCGACCCAGGGATGTGTGTGCTTTGGGGACCTTTAACAGAATGTGACTGGCAGAGCGGGTGTTGTATGTGGAGGATGAGGGCTGCAGTAGATATCTCAGATAGGGGGGAGTGAGGCCTAAGAGGGTTTTATAAATAAGCATCAACCAGTGGGACACACTGGTTATACAAATGCAATTCCCATATAAAGTACTGTACATTGTACCCTGTACATTGCCGATGGGTGCAACAGCAAGTCTAGTCATTAGAGTCCCCTTTTCACCAATTAGACTCCATGCTGATTGAAAAAAGAAAGAAAAAAACAAAGCAATTACCCTCATGCCAAGCTTCAACTCCACAAAGAAGACACCCACTTCCTCCCCTGCTGGATTCAATGGGGGTGTCCCAATGATATCTCTTTCCTCCTGAAGTGTGCAATCGTTTTCTACTCCCCACAAGTTTAAAAGCGTTGGATTGGTGTCGGCATAGGCCAGTGGGAGTTTCCATACATCGTTCATTTCCCTTCAAATCCACGAAGGGAAGTGAACAAGTGCACGTGGTCAGGAAAGATAAATTGGGACACAACAAGACTGATGGAGGCCGACAGGCAGTCTAGGTATTATTTCACTCACACGGGCTAATTGTAAGGGGCATTTACCTCCATTATGCCTCTAACATGAAACTCCTGGGGATACGTTCCAAATGGCACCTCATTCCCTAGATACAGTAGTGAACTTAGGGGGAACCGGGTTAAAAGTAGTGCACGATATAGGGAATATGGTGCCATTTGGAATGCAGCCCTGCTGTACTCGGCTTCCTAGAGGGACGATCTGACAGTTGTAATGGGGCTGTGATTAAACGGGGGAGAAAGTGGCCGCTGGTGATGTTGATGTAATCCACGCCACATGTACTGGTGTTAAGGTCCAGCTGGTTCCCTGGGTTCAGGAGCAGAAGTGCAACAGTGTTGTGTAGTAGACTTGACTCAGGAGGCCTATTGAGAGACATACCATGCTCTGCTGCTGTTGCTAACAGACACAGAGGTCATGGTGCTTTTACCTCACATACTGTAGTTTCAATTGAATTAGTTGAATGTACAGGATACACATGGTAGACACACATGGTAGATACACATGGTAGACACACATGGTAGATACACATGGTAGACACACCGTCCATCGAAATGCTTACTTGCAGGTTCCTTCTCGACAATGCAACAACAATAAGACATAATAAAAGATAAGAATACAAACATGAAGTCAAATGGCTCATTAGAATATAATTAACATTTCAGCATAAGTATAATACAGGAAGACACAATGTATAGTCCAATATTTAATAAACATATAGAGAAAGGGAGGGATTGTGGGCGCCGGTGTTTAAATTGGGCAGTATTAGCAATACTAAATAAAAGTATGAGAGCAGCATTTGTGATGTATATGTAACATGAATGTATATACAGTGCATTCGGAAAGTACTCAGACCCCTTTACTTTTCACACATTTTGTTACGTTAAAGCCTTATTCGGAAATGTATTACATTGTTTTTTCCCCCTCACCAATCTACACACAATACCCCATAATGACAAAGCAAAAAAAACTTGTATTTTTTATTTTTTAGCAAATGTATTAAAAATATACAAAACTGAAATACCACATTTACAAAAGTATTCAGACCCTTTACTCAGTACTTTGTTGAAGCACCTTTGGCAGCAATTACAGCCTCAAGTCTTCAAGCTTGTCTGCTTGTCACCATTCTTCTCTGCGGATCCTCTCAAGCTCTGTCAGGTTAGATGGGGAACATTGCTGCACAGCTATTTTCAGGTCTCTCCAGAGATGTTCGATCGGGTTCCAGTCCGGGCTCTGGCTGGTCCACTCAAGGACATTCAGAGACTTGTCCCGAAGCCACTCCTGTGTTGTCTTGGCTGTTTGCTTAGGGTCGGTGTCCTGTTGGAAGGTGAAACTTTGCCCCAGTCTGAGGTCCTGAGTGCTCTGGAGCAGGTTTTCATTAAGGATCTCTCTGAAACTTTGCTCCGTTCATCTTTGCCTCGATCCTGACTAGTCTCCCAGTCATCTCCACAGAATGATGCTGCCACCACCATGCTTCACCGTAGGGATGGTACCAGGTTTTCTCCAGATGTGATGCTTGGCATTCGGGCCAAAGAGTTCAATCTTGGTTTCATCAGACCAGAGAATCTTGTTTTTTTGGCAAACCTCAAGCACGCTGACATGTGCCTTTTACTGAGGAGTGGTTTCTGTATGGCCACGCTACCCTAAAGGTCTGATTGGTGTAGTGCTGCAGAGATGGTTGTCCTTCTAAGGTTCTCCTATCTCCACAGAGGAACTCTGGAGCTCTGTCAGTGACCATCAGGTTCTTGATCACCTCCCTGACCAAGGCCCTTCTCCCCCGATTGCTCAGTTTGGCCTGGCGGCCAGCTCTAGGAAGAGTCTTGGTGGTTCCAAACTTCTTCCATTTAAGAATGATTAAGGCCACTGTGTTCTTGGGAACCTTTAATGCCGCAGACCTGTTTTTGGTATCCTTCCCAAGATCTTTGCCTCAACACAATCCTGTCTCGGAGCTCTACGGATAATTCCTTCGACCTTATGGCTTGGTTTTTGCTGTGACATGCACTGTCAACTGTGGGACCTTATATAGACAGGTGTGTGCCTTTCCAAATCATGTCCAATCAATTGAATTTACCACAGGTGGACTCCAATCAAGTGGTAGAAACATCTCAAGGATGATAAATGGAAACAGGATGCACCTGAGCTCAATTTCAAGTCTCATAGCAAAGGGACTGAATACTTATGTAAATAAGGTATTTCTGTATTTTATTTTTAGTACATTTGCTAACATTTCTAAAAACCTGTTTTCACTTTGTCATTATGGGGTATTGTGTATAGATTGATGATACATTTTTTGATTTAATCAATTTTAAAATAAGGCTGTAACGTAACAAAATGTGTAAAAGGGGAAGGGGTCTGAATACTTTCTGAATGGACTGTATGTGTGTGTGTATGTCTGTATGCTTCCATCTGCGTGTTTTGAAGTGCAGCCATTTTGAAACACAGCCATTTTGAAACACAGCCATTTTTAAACACAGCCATTACGAAGTTTATTATGAGTGTGATGACGATAACACACCAGGGAAAGTGATAGATCTCAAGTTGAAGTTAATAAGACGAAGATGCTTTACAGCAAATAAATATCATTAGATCATCCCATTATTACAGTTTATGTTTTATTAGTCTTCAAGTAGGCCTAGAAAATGGTCCTGAAGGTTTCTCGTAATTCCGTCTTGATTTTATGACATCTTGGTATTTGGTATTTTATTAGGATCCCCATTAGCTGTTGCGAAAGCAGCTTGTCTTCCTGGGGTCCACACAAAACAGGAAACATGACATAATACAGAACATCAATAGACAAGAACAGCTCAAGGACAGAACTGCATACATGTTTTAAAAAGGCACATGTAGCCTACACATCAATACATACATACAAACTATCTAGGTCAAATAGGGGAGAGGCGTTGTGCCGTGAGGTGTTGCTATTCATTTGAGAAATATGAGATGGAAAGGAATAATAGCCACAACTAACTATCCTCTCAAGATCTCAACATGGACGTTCATTAGTTAGCTAGAAGTGTCATCTTGACAGCAATCACTGTTATTCCCATTGAAGGGCTGCGTTCCCACCAGATATCATGTGGGTCTTTGTGTTATTGAGACATGCAGGTAGCAGACAAGGGTTGCTGTAGTAGGGACAGCCCTTACAAGTAAGGAATAGGACACAATTTTGGATGCAAGCTAGATCAAACCAGATTGTAGGTGGAAACATAACGTGGCTGGGGAGGACAAGGTCAAGTGGTGTTATTTTGAAACCACAGTGGCCAAATGATGACCTCCCATTGCACGAGGCATAGCTTACTCATCACCATCCTAGCCTACAGTTTTCTCCTCTTCATATCTAATATGGATGTACATGTAGCAGGAGTTTAGGATGTCATTCTACAGGCAAGGGGTATTGGTAGGGGTTTTCATGGTTGTTTCAGGGAAAGTCAATTGGTTTATTGATTCACTGGGACCCACAGGGGTTTTTACCTTCAGAAACATTTACATTTACAGTTCAAGTCCACTAGAGGGCAGACTAGGATATTTTATATGGAAGCAAATAATATCACATAGCAAAGAAGGAGTTGAAGGTAGTATTACATGAAGGGTTTACTGTGTTATCTCATTACCTTTTAGAGACCAGCGGTTGTGTATCTAGGCCTGTTACATTCTGGCTTTGCTTGTTCTTTCTGAGACAAAAAATATAGATATGAAACAAGTCAGAAAGGTCAGACACTGGATTTACAGGGGACAAACACCTATCTGCTTGTAGGCAACAAACAGATGTGTGATACGCCTGTTCATATCGTTGCATGCAGACGATACAGAGGCCTGAGTGTAACAGGCGCCACGCTGCTTGCTTAACAGTACCACTTCGTTCCTCATGAGCCCACACTGGCATTCAATATTAGATCCTCTGTCTCGGGAACACATGTGACTGCCCTCTTGTCAACACCTTAGTCTGCTGCGCCACCAAAAAGCTTGCAATTTGATAGCACGGGTGGTGGTATTTCAAGCTGAGGAGTTAATTTAACCAATACACAAGCACATGGTCACCTTGACGCTAGGGCACCTTCTAATCTTTCCAATATACTGTATAATCTCCCTTGTGAGATTTATTGACAGTGATAGATTAGGAAGTAATCCACAGGGAAAGAAGTAGGATTCTATCAGCCTGTCTCTATGATGATCCTGTGAACTACAGGCTGTCCCATTCAGACAGAGTAAAGGTCTATCCCAGCTAGTACAGAACGTTCCTGTAACGTTGCCTAAAGGTTCTCCTTTGTTTTTCCACAATGTTCTGGGAACCAAAACTGGTTAGCTGGGATCTCTCCATCTCCATACACATTGCACTTGTTCAGAAGCAGACTCTTACTAACAGACTGAAAGTTGTTTTTCTGTTTTGATAAAGTTCTATAATACACATGCAGGATTTTAGATTTTTTTCTTCATGATTTCATTCTTTGATTGCATCATGACATCACTAGGGGGTCAACCTCTGCAACTGCAGGTCAACCAATTATTACACCCTTACTGCATGATGGAGGATTAATCTACTAATCCCCAGGGTCAGTTAAGGCCATTCGTCTGAAATAATCATAACAACAATCCTAATATTCATAATGTGTTTGTTGTGTTTAATAAAACGGAGTGGTGGCAGTTCTGGAAACCCGATTTGCCGTGGCTAAAGATACTGAGATGTTTTTTATGCTGCTGCTGCTGCCCACTCCGCTGTCTATACCCACTCCGCTGTCTATACCCACTCTTCTGCCTATTTAGCTGCTGCTCAGTGCTCGGTCCCCTGCCGCTTCCCCTTTCTTGATCAGCAATGAACACCTAGGTTCTGGTGTAGCCTACAAACTTCATGTTGTATACAAAGGACATGATCGACTTGGATATTGCGTTCCATGCCTCAGTAGGCTATTAAGCAGAAGCACAATTTCATGTTCTTTTTTTTAGGAGGGGAGTTAGGCTTAACTGGTCATGCGATTTGCTAGCAACAACATTGAGCCATCATCAGTCAATTCTTGTAAAAATGTATGTTCTGCGTCACTACAGACCTGGGTTCGATCCCGGGCTGTATCACAACCTGGCCGTGATCTGCAGTCCCATAGGGCGGCACACAATTGGCCCAGCGTTGTCCGGGTTAGGGGAGGGTTTGGCCGCGGGGGTTTTACTTGGCTCATGTCGATCTAGTGACTCCTTGTGGCGGGCCGGGCGCCTGCAGGCTGACCTCGGTCATCAGTTGAACGTGTTTCCTCCGACACATTGGTGCAGCTGGCTTCCGGGTTCAGCGGGCGGGTATTAAGAAGCGCAGTTTGGCGGGTCATGTTTCGGAGGACGTATGACTCGACCTTGAGACAAGATCAAAATTGGGGAGAAAAAGGGGGTAAAATACAAAAAACATATTTTTTTTTAAATAACGGTAAATTCTGAAAATGCTTACCTGTACCTATGTTTGTCCTGTACAACTACAGTTCTTCTAGGAGGTGTTGAAATTCATACTTTTAATAAAAACTTTTATTGAATACAATGACTGACTTTTTCCCTAATTTGTGTTGCTCAACTGGAGATGTAGTGGCATTGACGCACTGAGTTGAGCAACACAAATTAGGAAAAAGTCAGTGGTTGAATTTACATGTTGTATATAATAGACATGATCAACATCTTCGCACAAACTCACAAATAGTTTTTTGCCCAAATGCAAAACTCAAGTGGGGAGGCAACATATCCAACATAAGCAAGACACAGGGCACGTTCGAGCATATCACTTTCGCAAGGTCACCGCCTTTTAAAACGTGTTGCATTATGGGGATAAAAATTGTCCGACTTAACGGAAATCATGTGATCAAAGTTCAAAGGTTGACTGCAAGTTTCTGCAGTTGCTCTTCAACCTTCAGCCATCGCCTGCATTGTGGGAGGCTCTATCGTCAACCAATCATTAAGGTGTTTTTGTTAAACCCACGCGAACGTGACCAAAGACATGACTGAAACAGGAACCAACATCATGTAGGCGGAGGCTAAAACAGACTTTCCTCCGTCGCAACGTCCTTCTAAGGCCCTTCTGCTAGCTTGCTAGCCCCGGCCTGCTAGCTGTCTGAATCTCCAGCCAGCCCAACCACTCACTGGACCCCTATGATCACTCGGCTACACATGTCTCTCCCTAATATCAATATGCCTTGTCCATTACTGTCCTGGTTAGTGATTATTGTCTTATTTCACTGTAGAGCCTCTAGCCCTGCTCAATATGCCTTAACCTACCATTTAGTTCCACCTCCCACACATGCAGTGACATCACCTGGTTAAAACGTCTCTAGAGACAGTATCTCTCTCTCATCATTACTCAATGCCTAGGTTTACTTCCAATGTACTCACATCCTGCCATACCTTTGTCTGTACATTATGCCTTGAATCTATTCTATCGCGCCCAGAAACCTGCTCCTTTTACTCTCTGTTCCGAACATACTAAACGACCAGATCTGTTAGTCTTTAGCCGTACCCTCATCCTACTCCTCCTCTGTTCCTCTGGTGATGTAGAGGTTAATCCAGGCCCTGCAGTGCCTAGCTCCACTCCTACTCCCCAGGTGCTCTCATTTGTTGACTTCTGTAACCGTAAAAGCCTTGGTTTCATGCATGTTAACATTAGAATCCTCCTCCCTAAGTTTGTTTTATTCACTGCTTTAGCACACTCTGCCAACCCAGATGTCCTAGCCATGTCTGAATCCTGGTTTAGGAAGGCCACCAAAAACCCTGAAATTTCCATCCCTAACTATAACATTTTCCGACAAGATAGAACTGCCAAAAGGGACGGTGTTGCAATCTACTGCAGAGATAGCCTGCAGAGTTCTGTCTTACTATCCAGGTCTGTACCCAAACAATTCGAGCATCTACTTTTAAAAATCGACCTTTCCAGAAACAAGTCTCTCACCATTGTCGCTTGCTATAGACCACCCTCTGCCCCCAGCTGTGCCCTGGACACCATATGTGAATTGATTGCCCCCCATCTATATTCAGAGCTTGTGCTGCTAGGTGACCTAAACTGGGAAATGCTTAACACCCCGGCCATCCTACAATCTAAACTTGATGCCCTCAATCTCACACAAATGATCAATGAACCCACCAGGTACAACGCCAAATCCGTAAACACGGGCACCCTCATAGATATTATCATCCTAACCAACTTGCCCTCCAAATACACCTCTGCTGTTTTCAACTAAGATCTCAGCGATCACTGCCTCATTGCCTGCATCCGTAATGGGTCTGCGGTCAAACGACCACCCCTCATCACTGTCAAACGCTCCCTAAAACACTTCAGCGAGGAGGCCTTTCTAATCTACCTGGCCCGGGTATCCTGGAAGGATATTGACCTCATCCCGTCAGTAGAGGATGCCTGGTCATTCTTTAAAAGTGCCTTCCTCACCATCTTAAATAAGCATGCCCCTTTCAAAAAATGTAGAACCAGGTACAGATATAGCCCTTGGTTCTCTCCAGACCTGACTGCCCTTGACCAGCACAAAAACATCCTGTGGCGTTCTGCATTAGCATCGAATAGCCCCCGTGATATGCAACTTTTCAGGGAAGTTGGAACCAATATACACAGGCAGTTAGGAAAGCTAAGGCTAAGCAGAAATTTGCATCCTGTAGCACAAACTCCAAAAAGTTCTGGGACACTGTAAAGTCCATGGAGAATAAGAGCATCTCCTCCCAGCTGCCCACTGCTCTGAGGCTAGGAAACACTGTCACCACCAATAAATCCACTATAATTGAGAATTTCAATAAGCATTTTTCTACGGCTGGCCATGCTTTCCACCTGGCTACCCCTACCCCGATCAACAGCCCTGCACTTCCCACAGAAACTCACCCAAGCCTCCCCCATTTCTCCCTCACCCAAATCCAGATAGCTGATGTTCTGAAAGAGCTGCAAAATCTGGACCCCAACAAATCAGCCGGGCTAGAAATCTGGACCCTCTCTTTCTAAAATTATCTGCCGAAATTGTTGCAACCCCTATTACTAGCCTGTTCAACCTCTCTTTTGTATCGTCTGAGATTCCCAAAGATTGGAAAGCTGCCGCTGTCATCCCCCTCTTCAAAGGGGGAGACACTCTAGACCCAAACTGCTATAGACCTATATCTATCCTACTCTGCCTTTCTAAGGTCTTTGAGAGCCAAGTTAATAAACAGATCACTGACCATTTCGAATCCCACCGTACCTTCTCTTCTATACAATCTGGTTTCAGAGCTGGTCATGGGTGCACCTAAGCCACGCTCAAGGTCCTAAATGATATCATAACCACCATCGATAAGAGACATTACTGTGCAGATGTATTCATCGACCTGGCCAAGGCTTTCGACTCTGTCAAACCTGGACCGTCTGAAGGAGGAGGACTTCCATAAGGCTGAGGAGTTTGTCCAGCTCATGAGATGAATCCTCTATACATCCACACTCTGTGTGTCATGTGAAAAGAATGTGACCTGTGGACAGATCAAACCCATCCTCCACAAACTGGAAGAGCACTTCACTGTGAAGCATGAAGATACAACGTTTGTGGCAACCATCAAAGAGGAGGTCTGGGAGAACCTCTCCGAGCGCTATCAGGATGAGGACATTCAAGCCTTCCTGAATGAAGCCACAGCAATGGACCGCAGATTTAAAGGGAGGCCGGTGAGTGACGCCACCTGGGACAGGCTGAGGAAGACAACTGTTGAGGTCAATGTGACAGGAGCAACACCGGGGCTGTCAGAGGAGCCGGAACAGACAGACACAGAGCACCAGCAACAGGAGGAGGAGTCTGAAGGAGAAGGAGAGGAAATGAAGGAGACAGTCCCTCCATTGTACAAAACAAGGAGTGCCTTGGAGGAACTGTTCTCACAGGAGGACAGAGAGTTGAGGTTGACGATCCAACAGGACACCTCGTCCCTCACCCTCAGCGAGCATGTTGACCTAGAGGTCGAGCTCTACAAAGGCCTGCCTCCCATCCCCATGGCTGAAGAGCCGGTGATTTAGTGGTGGTGGGAGAAGAGAGCTACTCTGCCCCTCCTCACAAACATTGCAACAAGCTACCTCTGTGCTCAAGCCTCCACACCTTGCAGGAGGGTATTTTCAACTGCAGGGAACACAATAAGCCAGGAGAGGTCCCGACTTTTGCCAGAGAAGGCAAATATGTTGATCTTTCTCCAGAGAACTGCTAAGAACTGCTAGTCCTTTGCAGCCTACCTGCATGCCCCACCCGTGTTGCTCTATAACACTGGCTTATCTTCTGCAGCCTACCTGCATGTCCCACCCGTGTTGCTCTATACGACTGGCTTATCTTCTGCAGCCTACCTGCATGCCCCACCCGTGTTGCTCTATACGACTGTCTTATCTTTTGCAGCCTACCTGCATGCCCCACCCGTGTTGCTCTATACGACTGTCTTATCTTCTGCATCCTACCTGCATGCCCCACCCGTGTTGCTCTATACGACTGGCTTATCTTCTGCAGCCTACCTGCATGCCCCACCCGTGTTGCTCTGTACCACTGTCTTTTCTTTTGCAGGAAAATATTGTTTATTTCATTTGTTTTACATTTCCATCATCACAACATTAGTCTATAATAATGATTTGTTCAAAACATTGCTGTTTCTTTTGTTGTAAATAATTGTTTCTTTTATTTATTTAACATTTCAGAAAATAAAGCAACGTTAATTCTGTTCTTAATTTGTTTTTTGTTTTTCTAGTAAAAAATAACAAAAATAACTGATAAGAATACCGTTAAAGTACAGATTGATAAGCAGTAACGGTAAGAGTAGCAATACCGTTCAAATCTTAACGATACCCATCCCTAGTGATCACACAGTCTTCCGGGAATAGCTGGTGCTCTCATGCATGTTTCAGTGCCATTTGCCTCGAAGAGAGCATAGAAGTAGTGTAGCTCGTCTAGTACTGTAGGCTCGTGTCACTGGGCAGCTCTTTGCTTCCCTTTGTAGTCTGTAATGGTTTGCAAGCCCTGCCACATCCGATGAGCATCAGAGCGGTGTAGTACGATTCGATCTTTGTCCTGTATTGATGCTTTGCCTGTTTGATGGTTCGTCGGAGGGCATAGCGGGATTTGTTATAAGCTTCCGGGTTAGAGCAAACCAAGCCATGAGGTCGAAGGAAATGTCCGTAGAGCTCCGAGACAAGATTGTGTCGAGGCACAGATCTGGGGAAGGGTACCAACACATTTCTGCAGCATTGAAGATTCCAAAGAACACAGTGGTCTCCATCATTATTAAATGGAAGAAGTTTGGAACCACCAAGAAACTTCCTAGAGCTGGCCGTCCGGCAAAACTGAGCAATCGGGGGAGAGGGGCCTTGGTCAGGGAGGTGACCAAGAACCCGATGGTCACTCAGACAGAGCTCTAGAGTTCCTCTGTAGAGATGGGAGAACCTACCAGAAGGATAAACATCTCTGCAGCACTCCACCAATCAGGCCTTTATGGTAGACTGGCCAGATGGAAGCCACTCCTCAGTAAAAGGCACATGACAGTCCGCTTGGAGTTTTCCAAAAGGTACCTAAAGACTCTCAGATCATGAGAAACAAGATTCTCTGGTCTGATGAAACCAAGATTGAACTCTTTGTCCTGAATGCCAAGCATCACGTCCGGAGGAAATCTGGCACCATCCGAATGGTGAAGCATGATGGTAGCAGCATCATGCTGTGGGGATGTTTTTCAGCAGCAGGGACTGGGAGACTACTCAGGATTGAGGGAAAGATGAAAGGAGTAAAGTACAGTGAGATTGTTGATGAAAACCTGCTCCAGAGCACTCAGGACCTCAGACTGGGGTGAAGGTTCACCTTCCAACAGGACAATGACCCTAAACACACAGCCAAGACAACGCAGGAGTGGCTTCGGGACAAATCTCTGAATGTCCTTGAGTGGCCCAGCCAGAGCCTAGACTTGAACCCGATCGAACATGGAGAGACCTGAAAATAGCTGTGCAGCAACGCTCCCCATCCAACCTGACAGATCTTGAGAGGATCAGCCGAGAAGAATGGGAGAAACTCCACAAATAGAGGTGTGCCAAGCTTGTCGCGTCATACCCAAGAAGACTCAATGCTGTAATCAGTACTAAAGGTGCATCAACAAAGTACTGAGTAAAAGATCTGAATACTTATGTAAATGTGATATATTTGTTATTTTTTTTATTTGTATAAATTAGCAAAAATGGCTAAAAACCAGTTTTTGCTTTGTCATTATGGGGTATTGTGTGTAAAATGATTAGGGGAAAAAGCTATTTCATAAATTTTAGAATAAGGCTGTAATGTAACAAAATGTGGAAAAAGTCAAGAGATCTGAATACTTACCGAAGGCACAAAAGTAAGTGGACACCCCTTCAAATTAGTGGATTTGGCTATTTCAGTAACACCTGTTAGTGTCAGGTGTATAAAAACGAGCACACAGACATGAAATCTCCAACATTGGCAGTAGAATCACCTTACTGAAGAGCTGAGTGACTTTCAACAAGGCACCACCATAGGATGCCACCTTTCCAACAAGTCAGTTTGACAAATTTCTGTCCTGCTAGAGCTGCCCCAGTCAACTGTAAGTGCTGTTATTGTGAAGTGGAAACTTCTAGGAGCAGCAATGGCTCAGCTGCGTAGTGGTATGCCACACAAGCTCACAGAAGGGAACTGCCGAGTTCTGAAGCACGTAGCTCATAAAAATTGTCTGTCCTTGGTTGCAACACTCACTACTGAATTCCAGCTAAGGCCCCTTAGTTCCTGTGAAGGGAAATCTTAACGCTACAGCATACAATGACATTCTAGACGATTCTGTGCTTCCAACATTGTGGCAATAGTTTGGGGAAAGCCCTTTCCTGTTTCAGTATGACATTGCCTCTGTGCACAAAGCGAGGTTCATACAGAAATGGTTTGTCGAGATCGGTGTGGAAGAACTTGACTGGCCTGCATAGGGCCCTGACCTCAACCCCATCGCCTGGCCTAATTCCCCAACATCAGTGCAAGACCTCACTAATGCTCTTGTGGCTGAATGTAAGCAAGTCCCTGCAGCAATGTTCCAACATCTAGTGGAAAGCCTTCCCAGAATAGTGGAAGCTGTTATAGCAGCAAAGGGGGACCAACTCCATATTAATACCCATGATTTTGGAATGAGATGTTCGACGAGCAGGTGTCCACATACTTTTGGTCTTGTAGTGTATGATTGACATTTTTGTGAGTGTATGGGGGCATGTTTATTTCGATAATATAAAGAAAAACTTTAATAAACAATGGCAACGCTGCCATGTTGATCTGAGCCTTGCCGTTGGAAAACCACATTAGTGTCCAACTTTCGCACCTTCCACGACTACACTCCTTGACTTTAGTCTACAGTCGGTTGCTTTCGCCTTACCACTCAAACGCGCCCACAGACACGCAGTCTAATTAGCGATGTAGTCTTATTATTTTCATCATCACGGCAAACATTGGCTAAGCAGGAGGCAGACAGGCAGCCAGTGTTGTCATGTTATTTTTCAGCAACTCTGACTAGTGGCTACGATATGGCAGCAACTACAAAGATTACAAAGAGACCTACATCATCACACAAAACGAAGATTGTTTTTGCTCCAATGCAATGTGTAGAGACCGCGCCCTGCTTGTTTAACTGCAATATCCGTTACAGCAGACAGAGAAGGTTGTAGCCTTCAAAATGCGTGAATGTTCGTTCATATCGCTGCAGGGTTTTTATTTCAGCTGTTCAGAAATATGATTCAGAGACATAATCTAGTGGTTCAGAAGAGGGTGAGTAAAGCGAGAAATGTGAAGCGAGGTGTGGAGTGTGAGCGGCAGCTACATAGAAAAATTATTGTGCGTAAAATAACACATGCGCATAACTTGATCACTTGATCTATAGTTTTGAGAAATATATTTCTAGAGGGGCGGGACGGGGGCGATGACCTTAATAAATGACCTTGACCAATGACCAATGACCTTAATAAAATGATAACTCCATGACAGTGCAGCACTGCTAACCATTTTTTTTGGTCAAATGTTTATTTGATCATTTTATAAACACATATCACAGACAAGGTGCAGACATAAAATCATTGAGGATGACACAGAAAGATGGTGGTCAGACGTTGTTGTTAGGTGTCCTCACCTTTTAGTTTATATAAACTTTCTCAATAAGACATGTCAACTATTGCCAGATTTCGTGCTTGCTCCTCCAGGTTGTGTAGTCTAGAACCTGTGCATTGGGTTTCTTGGCTGTATCTCATCAGAGCAGATGTCCTGTTTCCAGCAGGGTTAGGCCTGGCCAGAAGAAATGGACTCTGGGAGGTTTTACATTTTACATTATAATTGAAATAATTTAGCAGACACTCTTATCCAGAGCGACTGGATAAGAGTGGGGTGAATTAGGGTGAAGTGCCTTGCTCAAGGGCACATCGGCAGATTTTTCACCTAGTCGGCTCATTGATTTGAACCAGCAATCTTTTGGTTACTGGCCGAACGCGCTTAACCACTACCTGCCTTACCTGTGTAGAATTAGCATTATTTGGCTAATAGTGGGGGCTTCGAGGAAAAAAATGGTCCGGTTGTGGGGGCCTTAAGGTAAAAAGGAAATTAGAAATGCCTGGGCCTATTTTTCACCCCAGTTCAGCCCTGCTGGCCAGCATAACCATGACAGAGGCTTCTATATCTACCATACTGTTGTGACACCCCCCCCACCATCTATCTAACCACTCAAACTGAATTCTTCCCCTGCTCTATCGTTCACTACAAGCTTCAACTTCAGACTGCCATCATTGAAGTTGTTTGTGGTGATGTCAAAATGAGGGGTGTTGTACAAAACAAAGTCATCAGCGATTGGATCATCTCCAACCAATCAGAGTATCAAAGCCAATGCCGAATTTTCTAAACTGCGATTTACCCACGTGTGTCCTGGCTCTGGCCCAACTCATCAGTTTCTGGGACCAATCAGATGGTCTCGAATGGATTTCCATTCTAGAAATCATTAGGGAGGTACTCATATCCAGATTCATTGTCATTGCGGAGAAGAAACTAACGTTTGTGGCGTAGCGTTTGGCCGTAGCAAGGAGTTTGGGTAGCCAGGCAACCATCTATCACCCCCTAGAACCAGAGAAACCATACTGCTGTGAACTCTCACTCTGCCAAACCCAGAGCACCGTCTACCACCCCCTAGAACCAGAGAAATCATACTGCTGTGAACTTTCACTCTGCCAAACCCAGAGCACCGTCTACCACCCCCTAGAGACAGAGAAATCATACTGCTGTGAACTCTCACTCTGCCAAACCCAGAGCACCGTCTATCACCCCCTAGAGACAGAGAAACCATACTGCTGTGAACTCTCACTCTGCCAAACCCAGAGCACCGTCTACCACCCCCTAGAGACAGAGAAATCATACTGCTGTGAACTCTCACTCTGCCAAACCCAGAGCACCGTCTACCACCCCCTAGAGACAGAGAAACCATACTGCTGTGAACTTTCACTCTGCCAAACCCAGAGCACCGTCTACCACCCCCTAGAGACAGAGAAACCATACTGCTGTGAACTCTCACTCTGCCAAACCCAGAGCACCGTCTACCACCCCCTAGAGACAGAGAAATCATACTGCTGTGAACTCTCACTCTGCCAAACCCAGAGCACCGTCTACCACCCCCTAGAGACAGAGAAACCATACTGCTGTGAACTCTCACTCTGCCAAACCCAGAGCACCGTCTACCACCCCCTAGAGACAGAGAAACCATACTGCTGTGAACTTTCACTCTGCCAAACCCAGAGCACCGTCTACCACCCCCTAGAGACAGAGAAACCATACTGCTGGGTGAAGACAGATGAGAAAAAGCCATAACACTGATGACTGGGTGGTTTGGGTATATGGGTATGGAACTTTAATGACAAACAACAATGTTATCTTTTCTCCTCAGAGCTTATAACAATTGCACAGATCATCAAGCTAGTTTGTTTGGTGCTGGTTCCTGAATTTGACGTCTTAATTTGCAGGGAGATATGATGTGTATGCAAGGCATTAGAGATCATTGCAATCCAAATGGCACCCGTTTCCCCTATTTAGTGCACTACTTTTGATCATGGCCCATAAGGCTCTGGTAAAAAAAAGTAGTGCACTACGTAGGGAATAGGGTGCCATTTGGGACAGATACTTGCTCTTTAGCATTTTGCTCGGGGGAGTTCTAAATTGAATACAAGGATGCCACATTAGTAGCCAGGGGCACCACAGGATCCTATAAAGATGTGATAATGAACAAAGACATTGGTTTACAAAATAAGGAATTGTGTCTGATTTGATGTCTGCTGTAGGAATGTGACCGTAGAAGTAGAGGCCATAGAGGCTTTTTCTATGAGGATGGTATATTCAGTGTGGTTGTGAACAATAGTTCGACGAAAGTATCTTGTGAATAGTCAATCCAATACAAGAATAATAGGTATTCCAAAAAAATTGAATTTAAGTATGGTGTAATTATCAATACATAATTAAAACATTTTTTAAATGTAACCTTTATTTAACTAGGCAAGTGATTTAAAAACAAATTCTTATTTACAATGACGGCCTTCTCCGGCCAAACCCGGACGATGCTGGGCCAATTTTGCGCCGCCCAGCGGTACATCCAATCACAGCCGGTATGTAATAGTCAGAAATAATAATTACTGCCCTTTTAAGAGGATACATCCATACGGTAGGCATCTACATTCTAACCCTAACCCTTTTAAAAGGATACATCCATACGGGAGGCATCTACATTGTAACCCTAACCCTTTTAAGAGGAAAAAATGATCCTCAGCAATCTAAACACTACCCATAATGACAAAGCGAAAACAGTTTTTTAGAAATTTTTGCAAATGTATAAAATAATACAAATAGAAATACCTTATTTACATAAGTATTCAGACCCTTTGCTACAGTATGAGACTGAAAATTGAGCTCAGGTGCATCCTGTTTCCATTGATCATCCTTGAGATGTTTCTACAACTTGATTGGAGTCCACCTGTGGTAAATTCAATTGATTGGACATGATTTGGAAAGGCACACACCTGTCTATATAAGGTCCCACAGTTGACAGTGCATGTCAGAGCAAAAACCAGGCCATGAGGTCAAAGGAATTGTCTGTAGAGCTCCGAGACAGGATTATGTCAAGGCACAGACCTGTGGAAGGGTACCAAAACATTTCTGCAGCATTGAAGGTCCCCAAGAACACAGTGGCCTTCTTCATTCTTAAATGGAAGAAGTTTGGAACCACCAAGACTCTTCCTAGAACTGGCCGCCCAGCCAAACTCAGCAATCGGGGGAGAAGGGCCTCGGTCAGGGAGCCAAGAACACGATGGGTTCTTCTGTGGAGATGGGAGAACCTTCCAGAAGGACAAACATCTCTGCATCACGCCACCAATCAGGCCTTTATGATAGTGGCTAGACGGAAGCCACTCCTCAGTAAAAGGCACATGATAGCCCTCTTGGAGTTTTCCAAAAGGCACCTAAAGACTCTCAGATCATGAGAAACAAGATTCTCTGGTCTGATGAAACTAAGATTGAACTCTTTGGCCTGAATGCCAAGCGTCACGTCTGGAGGAAACCTGGCACCATCCCTGTTGGTGGCAGCATCATGCTGTGGGGATGGTTTTCAGCAGCAGGGACTGGGAGACTAGTTAGGATCGAGGCAAAGATGAACGGAGCAAAGTTTCAGAGAGATCCTTAATGAAAACCTGCTCCAGAGCACTCAGGACCTCAGACTGGGGCAAAGTTTCACCTTCCAACAGGACACCGACCCTAAGCAAACAGCCAAGACAACACAGGAGTGGCTTCGGGACAAGTCTCTGACTGTCCTTGAGTGGACCAGCCAGAGCCCAGACTGGAACCTGATCGAACATCTCTGGAGAGACCTGAAAATAGCTGTGCAGCAAAGTTCCCCATCCAAACTGACAGAGCTTGAGTTGATCTGCAGAGAAAAATGGGAGAAACTCCCCAAATACAAGAAGACTTGTGGCTGTAATCACTGCCAAAGGTACTTCAACAAAGTACTGAGTAAAGGATCTGAATACTTATGTTCAGTGCCAAGAAAAAGTATGTGAACCCTTTGGAATTACCTGGATTTCTACATAAATTGTGCATCAAATTTGATCTGATCTTCATCTAAGTCACAACAATAGACAAACATAGTGTGCTTAAACTAATAGATTATAGTATTTTTCTATGTTGAATACATCATTTAAACATTCACAGTGTAGGTTGGAAAAAGTAGGTGAACCCCTAGGCTAATGAGTTATCCAAAAGCTAATTGGAGTCAGGAGTCAGCTAACCTGGAGTCCAATCAGTGAGACGAGATTGGAGATGTTAGTTAGAGCTGCCTTCCCTATAAACACTCACAAAATTGGAGTTTGCTATTCACAAGAAGCATTGCCTGATGTGAACCATGCCTCGAACAAAAGAGATCTCAGAAGACCTAAGATTGAGAATTGTTGACTTGCATAAAGCTGGAAAGGGTTACAAAAGTATCTCTAAAAGCCATGGTGTTCATCAGTCCACTGTAAGACAAATTGTCTATAAATGAAGAAAGTTCAGCACTGTTGCTACTCTCCCTAGTGGCCGTCCTGCAAAGATGACTGCAAGAGCACAGCGCAGAATGCTCAATGAGGTTAAGAAGAATCCTAGAGTGTCAGCTAAAGATTTACAGAAATCTCTGGAACATGCTAACATCTCTGTTGACGAGTCTACGATACGTAAAATACTAAACAAGAATGGTGTTCATGGGAGGACACCACAGAAGAAGCCACTGCTGTCCAAAAAAAACATTGCTGCACATCAGAAGTTTGCAAAAGTGCCCCTGGATGTTATTCGGTGGTTTGATGAAACTACAGTTGAGTTGTTTGGAAGGAACACCCAACACTGTGTGGAGAAAAAAAGGCACAACACACCAACATCAAAACCTCATCCCAACTGTAAAGTATGGTGGAGGGGGCACCATGGTTTGGGGCTGCTTTGCTGCCTCAGGGCCTGGACAGCTTGCTATCGTCGGCGGAAAAATGAATTCCCATGTTTATCAAGACATTTTGCAGGAGAATGTTAGGCTATCTGTCCGCCAATTGAAGCTCAACCGAAGTTGGGTGATGAAACAGGACAATGACCCAAAACACAGAAGTAAATCAATAACAAAATGTTTTCAACAGAAGAAAATACACCTTATGGAGTGGCCCTGTCAGAGTCCTGACCTCAACCCAATTGAGATGCTGTGGCATGACCTCAAGAGAGCAGATCACACCAGACATCTCAAGAATATTGCTGAACTGAAACAGTTTTGTAAAAAGGAATGGTTCAAAATTCCTCCTGACCGTTGTGCAGGTCTGATCCGCAACGACAGAAAATGTTTGGTTGAGGTTATTGCTGCCAAAGGAGGGTCAACCAGTTATTAAATCCAAGGGTTCGCATACTTTTCCCACCCTGCACTGTGAATGTTCATACGGTGTGTTCAATAAAGACATGAAAACATACAATTGTGTGTGTGTTATTAGTTTAAGCAGACTGTGTTTGTCTATTGTTGTGATCTAGATGAAGATCAGATCAAATTTGATGACCAATTTATGCAGAAATCCAGGTATTTCCAAACGGTTCACATACTTTTTCTTGCCACTGTCAATGTGATATTTCCATTTAAAAAATATATATAAATCAGCAAACATTTCTAAAAAAATCAATTTTAGAATAAGGCTGTAACCTAACAAAATGTGAAAAAGGTCAAAAGGTCTGAATACTTGCATTTTTGCCCTCAGAACAGCCTCAATTCACCGGGGCATGGACTCTAAAAGGTGTTGAAAGCGATCCACAGGGATGCTGGCCCATGTTGACTCCAATGCTTCCCACAGTTGTGTCAAGTTGGCTGGATGTCCTCTCGGTGGTGGACCATTCTTGATACACACGGGAAACTGTTGAGCGTTAAAAAAAACAGCAGCGTTGCAGTTCTTGAAAAAAAACAGTGCGCCTGCCTGACACCTACTACCATACCCTGTTCAAAGGCACTTAAATATTGTGTCTTGTCCATTCACCCTCTGAATGGCACAGATACACAAGCCATGTCTCAGTTGTCTCAAGGTTTAAAAATCCTTCTTTAATCTGTCTCCTCCCCTTTATCTACACGGATTGAAGTGGATTTACAAGTGACATCAATAAGGGATCATAGCTTTCACCTGGATTCACCTGGTCAGTCTATGTCATGGAAAGAGCAGGTGTTCTTCATATTTTTATTGTAGACTAACCCTAGACTGAAGGTGTTCTTAATGTTTTGTCTACTCAGTGTTGACAAACTTTAGACTGTAGGTGTTCTTAATGTTTTGTCTACTCAGTGTAGACTAACCCTAGACTGTATCTCATTCTATTTTACTTTCTTTCATTTTTTATTTTTTTCTATTCGACTTTCTTATCTTGGTTTCATTAGAAAATAAGAGATCAACTTGACTCTCCTATAACCCTATAGAGGAAAAATAGTTGAATATTTCTGTGCTCGGTAATGAATTCAACAATTTCCTCTCGACTTCTCCTTGTGATTCCTCATTTCCTTCCCAGGCAAGGAAGGTTACATTTGTGGTGACCTGCAGGGAAAGATAATAGAGGTTGAAGAGGAGTGTTAATAAGACTGACCACAGAACAGTCATTGACATTCTCAGTGTAGATTTAACAGATTAATCCCACAACATGGATTTCACACCGAGCAAGGTGTATCTGTGCCATGTTAGAATAATAGAATGTGTTTGACATAGAATTGCGTCCTAAATGGCACCATATTACCAATATTGTGCACTACTGTGACCAGAGCCCTATTGGCCTTCGTCAAAAGTAGGGTAGCTAATATATAGGGAATACGGTGCCATTTGGGACTCACATCATGGAATAATTAAAACGGTTTGATACGGGACATTTGGTGGAGGAATAGAATGGAAGCATTTGAACTTTATGATGAGTAGGATTATCACAACAGAGTAGACATCTTCTATCCTATGAAGAGCTTTGATTGAATATATTATGTTATTAAAATGATCGGAGGTAGTTATTAATCCTATCCATTATGGGGTTCCGATTTGTGTGTGTGTGTGTGTGTGTGAGAGCGCTATACTAGACAACATGCAGCGCTACAGCAAATATTAACCTCCTAATTCTACATTTCACATGTTCCTTCGTTTCGATTAGAGCTGATTCAATTGCTACACGGCTTTGCAAGATGGCCTCTGTTTTCAATAAAATAATAATACATTTCAATAATAATACGAAATAAGACATGAGTTCTTCATGGGATTCTTCTATGGGGGAGGAGGGAATTGGCAAATTTACTTAAGCCATGTGGCTGATCTCCCCAGAAAACGTATCTATCCGTGAGCATTAACACACAGCGAGAGAACCCAAGTAATTTCCCTCAAGACAATTGAGTTTACCAATCATTCCTCTTACATGGTCAAATTAGTTATACCCGAGTCAGCGAGTCATTGTTTTGAAATTAGAGTCAGCACTACATACCTATGGAAGGCTACAATACCTTTATATGCTCATTCTCCAGTCATTTGTTTTTTACAATATTTGTGCAAAAAAGACGACTTCTCTTTAAAAGTTCATATGAAATATTGAATTCAATTCATTAATTCCTGGTTTATTTGTTTTCTATTACGCGCGCGTCAGTGTGTTTCTATATTAGTCTGAGTGGCTGTAGTGAGCTGCCAAGTCTCCAGCTGGGCGGATTAGACTCCTGTTATCCTCTTAGCTCTAAATGTCCCCACGTTTCGTCTCTCCTCTGCCATTTCGCAAACTTCTAAATCACAAGACGAATGACAAGAAGAAGAGTGTCGCGCGTAAAATTAGTACCAATTCGGAATTCCAGATTGTGTTTTTTTACGTTTACGCAGGACACTTGTCTCCATTTGCCGCCGACAATGTCACAGTAACTCGTGGTGCGTTCAACTGATCTTAATAGCTTACAATCTTATCCGTGTCAAACCTCAGTTTCCTTCCAAACATAATTACCTTTTCATTTGCGTTCTTTGGGAGCAGGTTGTGAGGAACTTTGAATGACTAGTTGTCTTTGTCATCAGAAACTTTGATCAGTTGCGTCTCTCGTCAGTTCTTATAATTAAGCACAAGGAGTTTTTTGTTGTTGCATGTAGCCTAAAATGACCATTTGACCTTTTTAACTTTAGAAAAAGATATGGAGTTTACCAGTAAACAGAGGAGCGTTTTTTATATATTGTTTTTTTCAATATGCATGATCAACGTTTCTTTTTCTGCGAAAAGGACCAACGTTCGAAGATCGGGTAAGTTGACTATTGATCATATTCTCGATTGATATGTAGGCCTTGGTCAAGAGATGTTTCTCCTGATTTTAATAAACATCAAAGAGAAATTCATACATATTATAATTTTGTGAATATTCATTTGACCTACATCATTTACTGCAGAATCAAAAGGAACTATGACCAATTTTCTGATTGTCATTTCCACATAGTACATGAATTGTTACATGTTTTGGAATACAGTAGGACAATTAGCCATATTACTATATGGTAATAAACTCATAATAACGCTAATCTGAAACAAGTCTGTGTCATCATACTAGGTGATAGACACATTATCATACTAGGTGACAGACACATTATCATACTAGGTGACAGACACATTCTCATACTAGCTGCCAAGTGCCAGGCACATGTCAGTGTTGTTTCTGTCAGTGAGGAAGGTGATTTGCAGAAGTACACAATTTATACTGAGTAGTAGTGGAGGAGAGAATAGGAGAGAGCTTGTCTAGAGGAACATGGTATATATGGTGTACATTATGTTGTATGACTTGATTTACCACATGAGGACCTTTGGATACCCAAAGACTCCTGTGCTGAGCACACATGCTGCATTTGTTATTAAATGGGCACACACAGGCGTTACACCTCCCTTCCTCCATTTTACACATCCCTTACCAGCTACAGTTTGTCTAACCACTGTATTACATGCGTCATAAAAAATGCACACTTAAAAATCATAAAAAATGCACAGCCCTTGAAACGTAAAACATAAAAATGTGCCGTCTTGTACTTATTAACAAAGGGGTATGATTGCAGAGTGACGGCTATTACTCTGGTAAAAAGAAATCCTACAAGAGTCTGGTAGCCGAAACCTACTGCCCTAGACCTACTGTATAATATAATGTAAACTTACTGCACCAGATCTACTGTATAATGTATTGTAAACCTACTGCACCAGATCTACTGTATAATGTATTGTAAACCTACTGCACCAGACCTACTGTATAATGTGATGTAAACTTACTGCACCAGACCTACTGTATAATGTAATGTAAACTTACTGCACCAGACCTACTGTATAATGTGATGTAAACTTACTGCACCAGGCCTACTGTATAATGTGATGTAAACTTACTGCACCAGGCCTACTGTATAATGTGATGTAAACCTACTGCACCAGGCCTACTGTATAATGTGATGTAAACTTACTGCACCAGGCCTACTGTATAATGTGATGTAAACCTACTGCACCAGACCTACTGTACAATGTATTGCAAACTTACTGCACCAGACCTACTGAATAATGTGATGTAAACTTACTGCACCAGACCTACTGTATAATGTGATGTAAACCTACTGCACCAGATCTACTGTATAATGTGATGTAAATTTGCTGCACCAGACCTACTGTACAATGTAATGTAAACTTACTGCACCAGACCTACTGTATAATGTGATGTAAACCTACTGCACCAGATCTACTGTATAATGTGATGTAAATTTGCTGCACCAGACCTACTGTACAATGTAATGTAAACTTACTGCACCAGACCTACTGTATAATGTAATGTAAATTTGCTGCACAAGACCTACTGTACAATGTAATGTAAACTTACTGCACCAGACCTACTGTATAATGTGATGTAAACCTACTGGACCAGATCTACTGTATAATGTGATGTAAATTTGCTGCACCAGACCTACTGTACAATGTAATGTAAACTTACTGCACCAGATCTACTGTATAATGTAATGTAAATTTGCTGCACCAGAACTACTGTATAATGTGATGTAAACTTACTGCACCAGACATACTGTATAATGTGATGTAAATTTGCTGCACCAGACCTACTGTATAATGTGATGTAAACTTACTGCACCAGACCTACTGTATAATGTAATGTAAACTTACTGCACCAGACCTACTGTATAATGTGATGTAAACCTACTGCACCAGATCTACTGTATAATGTGATGTAAACCTAATGCACCAGACTGGCTAAAATGAGTTCCAAGGTAAAATTAAAATGTCTCTCTTACTGTAATAGTAGCAGTCAAAGAACGACATCCTTGGATGTGCCTTACTCTGTTGTTAAATCAATCAATCAATCAATCAATCAATCAATCAATCAATCAATCAATCAATCAATCAATCAATCAATCAAATGTATTTACAAGGCCCTTTTTACATAAGCAGTTGTCACAAAGTGCTTATACAGAAACCCAGCCTACTTTTATAACACCTCACAGGTGTTATTTAAGTCAGTTAATCATTTGTCATTTATCTCAATTAGTAACCGTTAACTTGTGGCCTGCTCGCTGGCCATCAGTGATCATTATCACTATAGAAGAACATTCAGAATGTTTTCAGTGTGTTCATTTTACTGCAGCTTGGTGACCTGATGTTGGTCAGCAGGAGTATATCAGAGCATACCCTCATCAACAACAACAACAAATATGCCTTTCATGGATATTTAGTGCTACAATGTTTGGGTTCTAGTCTACTGTGACTTTCTCTATTTCCTGTGATAGTGTGTTGCTCTGCCCGTTTGACCTCTACGCCTTTTGGATTGACACTATTATATATCTCCCTGTAGTGTAGACTGAACTCAGAGCAGTTGTTTCTGACACACAGCTTGTATCCTGATCTCTTTCGGGCAGCGACGGCGGTATGTCTTTGTATTCTGCGGTGTGTTTCCAGTCATTCTGATCACATTCTACGAGGAGGTTGACAGGGACGTGTCCACATGAATCACATCCCCTCTAAAACACAAGACTGGGGCAGCGTCCCAGATCACATCCTTTTCCCTACATAGTGCTACATAGTGCTACATAGTGCTACATAGTGCTACATAGTGCTACATAGGGCTACATAGTGCTACATAGTGCTACATAGTGCTACATAGGGAATAGTGTGCCATTTGAGACACAGTCGACACTCTTAGAAGAAAAAGGTGCTATCTAGAACCTAAAATGATTATTTTGGATTTCCCCATAGGAGAACCCCTCGAAGAATCCTTTTTGGTTCCAGGTAGAACCATTTTGCACAAAGGGTTCTACATGAACCCAAAATAATGTTCTAACTGGGAAAAAAGGGTTCTCCTATGGGGACAGCTGAAGAACCCTGTTGGAACCCTTTTTTCTAAGAGTGTAGGAGTACTGCGGCATCTGAAAAACGACGGACTCCTCCTAATTTAGCCTTAAAGCAGGGATCATCAACTAGATTCAGCTGCCGTTTTTGCACGATTTTTATTTGAGCGGCTGGTCAGTGGACCGGAACATAATTACAAATAGTTTGTAGACTTCAAATTGACCGCAAGAAGCCCAAACAGATATAATATTTGACTGAAACATAATAATTTCAAACATTGCTTACATTTGCATGGTCACATATATCTCTCTATTATGCGTAGGAATACTTTGGAACAGATTTCCAAAATTAAAATCACTTGGAGCTGATTTATTAGTGTTTTTATGGTCTTATATGTCCAACAACAACAACAACAACCCTGCCTTAAAAGCCAGTTGGGGAACCCTGCCTTAAAGGCCAGTTGGGGAACCCTGCCTTAAAAGCCAGTTGGGGAACCCTGCCTTAAAGGCCAGTTGGGGAACCCTGCCTTAAAGGCCAGTTGGGGAACCCTGCCTTAAAAGCCAGTTGGGGAACCCTGCTTTAAAGGCCAGTTGGGGAACCCTGCCTTAAAAGCCAGTTGGGGAACCCTGCCTTAAAAGCCAGTTGGGGAACCCTGACTTAAAGGCCAGTTGGGGAACCCTGCCTTAAAAGCCAGTTGGGGAACCCTGCTTTAAAGGCCAGTTGGGGAACCCTGCCTTAAAAGCCAGTTGGGGAACCCTGCCTTAAAAGCCAGTTGGGGAACCCTGCTTTAAAGGCCAGTTGGGGAACCCTGCCTTAAAAGCCAGTTGGGGAACCCTGCCTTAAAAGCCAGTTGGGGAACCCTGCCTTAAAGGCCAGTTGGGGAACCCTGCCTTAAAAGCCAGTTGGGGAACCCTGCTTTAAAGGCCAGTTGGGGAACCCTGCCTTAAAAGCCAGTTGGGGAACCCTGCCTTAAAGGCCAGTTGGGGAACCCTGCCTTAAAAGCCAGTTGGGGAACCCTGCTTTAAAGGCCAGTTGGGGAACCCTGCCTTAAAAGCCAGTTGGGGAACCCTGCCTTAAAAGCCAGTTGGGGAACCCTGCCTTAAAGGCCAGTTGGGGAACCCTGCCTTAAAAGCCAGTTGGGGAACCCTGCCTTAAAGGCCAGTTGGGGAACCCTGCCTTAAAGGCCAGTTGGGGAACCCTGCCTTAAAAGCCAGTTGGGGAACCCTGCCTTAAAAGCCAGTTGGGGAACCCTGACTTAAAGGCCAGTTGGGGAACCCTGCCTTAAAAGCCAGTTGGGGAACCCTGCTTTAAAGGCCAGTTGGGGAACCCTGCCTTAAAAGCCAGTTGGGGAACCCTGCCTTAAAAGCCAGTTGGGGAACCCTGCTTTAAAGGCCAGTTGGGGAACCCTGCCTTAAAAGCCAGTTGGGGAACCCTGCCTTAAAAGCCAGTTGGGGAACCCTGCCTTAAAGGCCAGTTGGGGAACCCTGCCTTAAAAGCCAGTTGGGGAACCCTGCTTTAAAGGCCAGTTGGGGAACCCTGCCTTAAAAGCCAGTTGGGGAACCCTGCCTTAAAGGCCAGTTGGGGAACCCTGCCTTAAAAGCCAGTTGGGGAACCCTGCTTTAAAGGCCAGTTGGGGAACCCTGCCTTAAAAGCCAGTTGGGGAACCCTGCCTTAAAAGCCAGTTGGGGAACCCTGCCTTAAAGGCCAGTTGGGGAACCCTGCCTTAAAAGCCAGTTGGGGAACCCTGCCTTAAAGGCCAGTTGGGGAACCCTGCCTTAAAGGCCAGTTGGGGAACCCTGCCTTAAAAGCCAGTTGGGGAACCCTGCCTTAAAGGCCAGTTGGGGAACCCTGCCTTAAAGGCCAGTTGGGGAACCCTCTTTAAAAAGGCTAGTTGGGGAACCCTGCCTTAAAGGCCAGTTGGGGAACCCTGCTCTAAAGGCTAGTTGGGGAACCCTGCCTTAAAGGCCAGTTGGGTAACCCTGCTTTAAAGGCCAGTTGGGTAACCCTGCCTTAAAGGCCAGTTGGGGAACCCTCTTTAAAAAGGCTAGTTGGGGAACCCTGCCTTAAAGTCTTGCAAAGTTGCCTTTTTGTCTTCTTCAGAAAAACATAGTAGCTTGAGGAAAGGGGGAAAAAATTATGATTGACAAACTCTTGTGTGACAACAAGGGGCTTTTTTTTAATCCTAGACGCTGCATAGTCTTGGTGTAACGTACCGGGGAAATGCTTTGTAACATCCTAAAAACTATCCTAAACCACTACATCTTACTGCAGACCCCCACATTATCACATCATGTACTGTCTGCTTGGAGATCCATGAGCATTCTATTCTATTCTATAATTTCAATTCTATTAAATTTGATTCTAAGAATCAGTTCTACATGACCTACTCGAGTGCACCTGGGGACAGGAACAAGTCAACTTCACATGCGGCATTTTCTGCTCAGAGAGCAGTGCAGGCTCCCTACATGTCCTTTCCATTTGGCCATGGAGGTCTGCTCCCTATCAGACATTTACCCCAGTGGAAATATGTCCTTGCTTGGCCCTCTTCTCCTCTCCCCTCCTCTCCTCTCCCCTCCCCTCCTCTCCACCTCCCCTCTTCTCCTCTCCACCTCCCCTCCCCTCTTCTCCTCTCCCCTCCCCTCCTCTCCTCTCACTGCTCTGGAACGGTCTGTTTAAGTGCAGTGCTGACATTAGGTTCCAGCAAGTGAGTCATAGTGGAAGTTTTGGTACATGTATCTACTATGTAGTGTTTTATTCTGGCTGCCTGGGTCTGGCTGTATCCCAAATGGCACCCTATTCCCTACATAGTGCACTACCCATGGGCAATGGTCAAAAGTAGTGCACTATATAGGGAATAGGATGCCATTTCAGAGATCCATTCAGACAGAAAGGGTACCAAGTTATGTGTCCTCTTCAGGAGCCATACTGATGACACAAGTGTTAACTCTCCACACTTTCACATCAGGGAAAATAATTAGGCAAAGACCAATGAGACCATCAGCATCACAAGGAATTTACCATGAAGAATGGGTCTGATTGTGATTATTAGCCATGGCAGAGCGAATGCATCTTTTGTGTCATCATCCAATAAGCCTTATTAAAGGTGCTGTCTGAAATATAAATTAAATCACCTCGGAAGTCTGGGGTGTGGAATGACACCATTATTTTGGTCACTTCCACACCCCGGACTTGCATCAGAGCTTTATTCTATGGGTGCTTACTCAGAAGGGCATTATATGAAGAGATTCATTAGGTCTTCTGAAAATTCTGGTAGTCTGCAGATGCATTGTCATGTCAAATATTAGCAGTGTATCTGTTGCGGCAGTCAAACACATCATTTTTATAACAACATGTGTGCGTTTTGCCTCGCGAACTCATTCACAGAGGGACAGTATTTGTACTGTATTTATGATTACATATTGGTTGTAGATCACTCTTACTTGTTGCTTCTTGGATTGTGATTGACCTGTAACCTGAAATGAGTCCCACTGCCTTTTCACTTTGACCCATTGTGATGACATCATTTCCTGGCCCATACAGAGCGCCTCAGCCCTCCATTGGACATCCAGTTGGAGATGGTGAACTGCACAGCCGTCAGTGTGCGATGGAAGATGCCGCGGCGTCATGTTAGCACCATCACAGGCTACAAGGTAACAATTGGCTTACATGCACCAACACAGTGGTCACGTTTCAGGCCGACCACTTTGCAGTCGTCTGTCACATCTCACAGTGCCTGGTTTAACATATCAGCCGAGCACATCATATGATATTGCAATCTGATACCCGCATCAAATCGACAGCAATGTAGTGGGTCTGGAACGTGACCATGCACAGTACATGGAACGTGGTGTGCAGTTCCCTACCCATAACAGATGGATGTTTTCAAGCAGACTTATTTGTTTAATGTTACATGACATGAGGTCAAGCATAACTGTCTCTATCTGCAACTGTGTGAATGGTAGCATCCCAAATGGCATCCTATTCCCTTTATAGTGCACTACTTTGGACCAGAGCCCTATTCCCTTTATAGTGCACTACTTTGGACCAGAGCCCTATTCCCTTTATAGTGCACTACTTTGGACCAGAGCCCTATTCCCTTTATAGTGCACTACTTTGGACCAGAGCTCTATTCCCTTTATAGTGCACTACTTTGGACCAGAGCCCTATTCCCTTTATAGTGCACTACTTTGGACCAGAGCCCTATTCCCTTTATAGTGCACTACTTTGGACCAGAGCTCTATTCCCTTTATAGTGCACTACTTTGGACCAGAGCCCTATTCCCTTTATAGTGCACTACTTTGGACCAGAGCCCTATTCCCTTTATAGTGCACTACTTTGGACCAGAGCTCTATTCCCTTTATAGTGCACTACTTTGGACCAGAGCCCTCTGGGCCCTGGTCAAAAGTAGGGCTGGGAATTGCCCGGGACCTCACGATACTTAGGTACCGATACGATATGTATTGCGATTCTCATGATTCTATACGGGAAAAGGCAGTTAACCAACTGTTCCCCGGGCGCCGAAAACGTGGATGTCGATTAAGGCAGCCCCCCGCACCTCTCTGATTCAGAGGGGTTGGGTTAAATGCGGAAGACACATTTCAGTTGAATGCATTCAGTTGTACAACTGACTAGGTATCCCCCTTTCCATAATAAGCACGGTGGTGCATGTCTGCTGCAGAGAGAACATGAGAACATGAGTTTTGATTA
Organism: Salvelinus namaycush; assembly: GCF_016432855.1. Classification (NCBI taxonomy): domain Eukaryota; kingdom Metazoa; phylum Chordata; class Actinopteri; order Salmoniformes; family Salmonidae; genus Salvelinus; species Salvelinus namaycush. Next base: position 6,684,571 of record NC_052307.1, read on the forward strand.
GTCATGGAGAAGTCATGGAAATAAAAGACATATTGGCCCACTATTGAAGATGGAAAACATGCTACAGGATCAAACATATAGTTTAGGTGTAGGTATAGCCTACTAGCACTTGCTAACGCTACCTAGCAAAAAATATATATTTACAGTGCCTTTGGGAAAGTCATCAGACCCCTTAACTTTTTATTATTCTAAAATTGATTAAATAAATAAAAATTCCTCAGCAATCTACACACAATACCTCATAATGACAAAGCAAAAACAAGTTTTGAGAAATTTTATAAAATTGACAAAAACTTAATAATAATAAGTATTTAGACCCTGAGACTCAAATTGAGCTCAGGTACATCCTGTTTCCATTGATCATACTTGAGATTTTTCTACAACTTGATTGGAGTCCACCTGTGATAAATTCTATTGATTGGACATGATTTGTAAAGGCACACACCTATCTATATAAGGACCCACAGTTGGCAGTGCATGTCAGAGCAAAAACCAAGCCGTGAGGTCAAAGGAATTGTCCGTAAAGCTCCGAGAGAGGATTCTTTTGAGGCACAGATCTGGGGAAGGGTACCAAAAACATGTCTGCAGCATTGAAGTCCCCAAGAACACAGTGGCATAAGTTTGGAACAACCAAGACTCATCCTAGAGCTGGCCGCCCGGGCAAACTGAGCAATCAGGGGAGAAGGGCCTTGGTCAGGGAGGTGACCAAGAACCCGATGGTCACTCTGACAGAGCTCTAGAGGTCCTCTGTGGAGATGGGAGACTCTTCCAGAAGGACAACCATCTCTGCAGCACTCCACCAATCAGGCCTTTATGGTAGAGTGGCCAGACGGAACACACTTCCCAGTAAAAGGCCCATGACAGTCCGCTTGGAGTTTGCCAAAAGGCACCCAAAGACTCTCAGATCATGAGAAACAAGATTGTCTGGTCTGATGAAACAAAGATTGAACTCTTTGTCCTGAATGCCAAGCGTCACGTCTGGAGGAAACCTGGCACCATCCGAATGGTGAAGCACGGTGGTGGCAGCATCATGCTGTGGGGTGTTTTTCAGTGGCAGGGACTGGTAGCTAGTCAGGGTCGAGGCAAAGATGAACGGAGCAAAGTACAGAGAAATCCTTGATGAAAACCTACTCCAGAGCACTCAGGACCTCAGACTGGGGTGAAGGTTCACCTTCCAACAGGACAATGACCCTAAACACACAGCCAAGACAATGCAGGAGAGGCTTCGGCACAAGTCTCTGAATGTCCTTGAGTGGCCCAGCCAGAGCCTGTACTTGAACATGATAGAACATCTCTGGAGAGACCTGAAAATAGCTGTGCAGCAACGCTCCCCATCCAACCTGACAGAGCTTGGGAGGATCTGCAGAGAAGAATGGGAGAAACTCCGCAAATACAGGTCTGTCAAGCTTGTAGCGTCATACCCAAGAAGACTCAAGGCTGTAATCGCTGCCAAAGGTGCTTCAACAAAGTACGAGTAAAGGGTCTGAATTTTTATGTAAATGTCATTTTTCAGTTTTTTATAAATTAGCAAACATTTCTTAAAACCTGTTTTTGCTTTGTCATTATGGGGTATTGTGTGTAGATTGATGAGGGAAAAAAACGATTTAATCCATTTTAGAATAAGGCTGTAACGTAACAAAATGTGGAAAAAGTCAAGGGATTTGAATACTTTCTGAATTAACTGTACATATACTGAACAAAAATATAAACCAACATGCAACAATTTCAAAGATTTTACTGAGTTAAAGTTCATATAAGGGATTCAGTCAATTAAAATAAATTCATTAGGCCCTAATCTATGGATCTGTGTGTTCAGTGTGTATATAGATTTTTTACAAATCAACACTTAACATTGCGATATGTAACTGTATCGATGTTTCCCCCCATCACTACTCAAAGTAGTACACTAAGTAGGGAATAGTGTGCCATTTGGGACAGACCGTGTTTCTTATTTGACAGCAGTCTGATGACCTTGTGGTGAACGTCAGCTAAGGCCTCATTACCATCGTGGATCAAGAAGCATTGATGCTCCTGTTTCTCCTCTCAAACTGACATAAAGAGAAGAGAGGATACTGTTTCTGCTCCTCATTCACATAAAGAGAAGAGAGGATACTATTTCTGCTCCTCATTCACATAAAGAGAAGACAGGATTATATTTCTGCTTCTCATTCAAAGAGAAGACAGGATTATATTTCTGCTTCTTATTCACATAAAGAGAAGACAGGATTATATTTCTGCTCCTCATTCACATAAAGAGAAGACAGGATTATATTTCTGCTCCTCATTCACATAAAGAGAGGACAGGATTATATGTCTGCTCCTCATTCACATAAAGAGAAGAGAGGATACTAATTCTGCTCCTCATTCACATAAAGAGAGGACAGGATTATATTTCTGCTCCTCATTCACATAAAGAGAAGAGAGGATACTATTTCTGCTCCTCATTCACATAAGGAGAAGAGAGGATACTATTTCTGCTCCTCATTCACATAAAGAGAAGACAGGATTATATTTCTGCTTCTCATTCAAAGAGAAGACAGGATTATATTTCTGCTTCTCATTCACATAAAGAGAGGACAGGATTATATTTCTGCTTCTCATTCACATAAAGACAGGACAGGATTATATTTCTGCTTCTCATTCACATAAAGAGAAGAGAGGATACTATTTCTGCTCCTCATTCACATAAAGAGAGGACAGGATTATATTTCTGCTTCTCATTCACATAACGAGAGGACAGGATTATATTTCTGCTCCTCATTCACATAAAGAGAGGACAGGATTATATTTCTGCTTCTCATTCACATAACGAGAAGACAGGATTATATTTCTGCTTCTCATTCACAGAAAGAGAGGACAGGATTATATTTCCGCTTCTCATTCACATAAAGAGAGGACAGGATTATATTTCTGCTTCTCATTCACATAAAGAGAGGACAGGATTATATTTCTGCTTCTCATTCACATAAAGAGAAGACAGGATTATATTTCTGCTCCTCATTCACATAACGAGAAGACAGGATTATATTTCTGCTTCTCATTCACAGAAAGAGAAGACAGGATTATATTTCTGCTTCTCATTCACATAAAGAGAGGACAGGATTATATTTCTGCTTCTCATTCACATAAAGAGAAGACAGGATTATATTTCTGCTCCTCATTCACATAAAGAGAAGACAGGATTATATTTCTGCTTCTCATTCACAGAAAGAGAGGACAGGATTATATTTCTGCTTCTCATTCACATAAAGAGAGGACAGGATTATATTTCTGCTCCTCATTCACATAAAGAGAGGACAGGATTATATTTCTGCTCCTCATTCACATAAAGAGAAGACAGGATTATATTTCTGCTTCTCATTCACATAAAGAGAGGACAGGATTATATTTCTGCTCCTCATTCACATAAAGAGAGGACAGGATTATATTTCTGCTCCTCATTCACATAAAGAGAGGACAGGATTATATTTCTGCTCCTCATTCACATAAAGAGAGGACAGGATTATATTTCTGCTCCTCATTCACATAAAGAGAGGACAGGATTATATTTCTGCTCCTCATTCACATAAAGAGAAGACAGGATTATATTTCTGCTTCTCATTCACATAAAGAGAGGACAGGATTATATTTCTGCTCCTCATTCACATAAAGAGAGGACAGGATTATATTTCTGCTCCTCATTCACATAAAGAGAAGACAGGATTATATTTCTGCTCCTCATTCACATAAAGAGAGGACAGGATTATATTTCTGCTCCTCATTCACATAAAGAGAGGACAGGATTATATTTCTGCTCCTCATTCACATAAAGAGAGGACAGGATTATATTTCTGCTTCTCATTCACATAAAGAGAAGAGAGGATACTATTTCTGCTCCTCATTCACATAAAGAGAGGACAGGATTATATTTCTGCTTCTCATTCACATAAAGAGAGGACAGGATTATATTTCTGCTCCTCATTCACACAAAGAGAGGACAGGATTATATTTCTGCTTCTCATTCACATAAAGAGAGGACAGGATTATATTTCTGCTCCTCATTCACATAAAGAGAGGACAGGATTATATTTCTGCTTCTCATTCACATAAAGAGAGGACAGGATTATATTTCTGCTTCTCATTCACATAAAGAGAGGACAGGATTATATTTCTGCTTCTCATTCACATAAAGAGAGGACAGGATTATATTTCTGCTCCTCATTCACATAACGGGAAGCTTATTGTACTGGACCCAGTACAATAAGAAACACGTACACACACACAAACAAACACACACACACACACACACAAACACACACACACACAAGCACATGGACACACACACCTGCATACATACCATTCATGTGCACACACACACACACACACACACACACACACACACACACACACACACACACACACACACACACACACACACACACACACACACACACACACACACACACACACACACACACACACACACACACACACACACCCTCTGCCATACACTATCCCACTTACCATTCTCTCCACTTCACAGAAGGGCACTTCACCTTGTTGCCACCTTGTACATTTTCTAAGCCTGACGATAGTATACTGCACAGTCTTGAACCCAGGCTGTGTGTGTGTGCGTGTGTGTGTGTGTGTGCGTTCGTGTGTATGTGTGTGTTTGTCAGGTGTTCTACACAGAGATGAGGAACAGTCGGCCAGTGAGTACTGCCGTGACGCTGGAGGTGCCTCTCAGTCTGGACATGCTGACCACCGTAAGTAACGTGTCCTCTCCTCAGAGTGATGGCAGTGATACTGTTAGCTGTATATGTATGGACGTGACCTTACAGTAACCATAACAGTATGGATGTGTCCTTACAGTAACAGTATGGATGTGTCCTTACAGTAACCATAACAGTATGGATGTGTCCTTACAGTAACCATAACAGTATGGATGTGTCCTTACAGTAACTCTAACAGTATGGATGTGTCCTTACAGTAACAGTATGGATGTGTCCTTACAGTAACCATAACAGTGTGGACATACCCTTACAGTAACTCTAACAGTATGGATGTGTCCTTACAGTAACCATAACAGTGTGGACATACCCTTACAGTAACTCTAACAGTGTGGACATACCCTTACAGTAACCTTAACAGTATGCCCGTGTCCTTACAGTAACAGTATGGATGTGTCCTTACAGTAACCATAACGGTATGGACATGTCCTTACAGTAACAGTATGGATGTGTCCTTACAGTAACCTTAACGGTATGGACATGTCCTTACAGTAACCATAACAGTATGGATGGGTCCTTACAGTAACAGTATGGATGTGTCCTTACAGTAACCATAACAGTGTGGACATACCCTTACAGTAACTCTAACAGTATGGATGTGTCCTTACAGTAACAGTATGGATGTGTCCTTACAGTAACAGTATGGATGTGTCCTTACAGTAACCTTAACGGTATGGACATGTCCTTACAGTAACCATAACAGTATGGATGGGTCCTTACAGTAACAGTATGGATGTGTCCTTACAGTAACCATAACAGTGTGGACATACCCTTACAGTAACTCTAACAGTATGGATGTGTCCTTACAGTAACAGTATGGATGGGTCCTTACAGTAACAGTATGGATGTGTCCTTACAGTAACCATAACAGTGTGGACATACCCTTACAGTAACTCTAACAGTATGGATGTGTCCTTACAGTAACAGTATGCCCGTGTCCTTACAGTAACAGTATGGATGTGTCCTTACAGTAACCATAACAGTATGGATGTGTCCTTACAGTAACAGTATGGATGTGTCCTTACAGTAACCTTAACGGTATGGACATGTCCTTACAGTAACCATAACAGTATGGATGGGTCCTTACAGTAACAGTATGGATGTGTCCTTACAGTAACCATAACAGTGTGGACATACCCTTACAGTAACTCTAACAGTATGGATGTGTCCTTACAGTAACTCTAACCGTATGGATGTGTCCTTACAGTAACCTTAATGGTATGGACGTGTCCTTACAGTAACAGTATGGTGGACTTGTCCTTACAGTAACAGTATGGACGTGTCCTTATAGTAACCATAACAGTATGGATGTGTCCTTACAGTAACAGTATGGTGGACGTGTCCTTACAGTAACAGTATGGACTTGTCCTTACAGTAACCTTAATGGTATGGACGTGTCCTTACAGTAACAGTATGGTGGACGTGTCCTTACAGTAACCTTAATGGTATGGACATGTCCTTACAGTAACAGTATGGATGTGTCCTTAAAGTAACTCTAACAGTATGGACGTGTCCTTACAGTAATTGAACAAATAAATGGGTGATAGAAGTAGATGATTAGGCATCTGGTGGAAATCCTTTAAAAGTATACGTTTTTTTATCCGTTTTGAGTAGGTCACATAATGTTTCTTGGAAAACAAATAGTTGACTGTTTTATCCTACTTAATCCAACATAATTACTTATTTATTATTTTGGCTCTTATTCTCTCTTAGGGGCAATTGGATGGACAAGCAAGTTTTGTAAGTATTATTCAGACAGAACTGTGCTACTTGTGCCAAACATATTTGAGTGTAAAACTTTAAAGTTACATAATTGTTGTCTAATGTAATCTTATCCACAGCCTTTGTATGTACAGTACCAGTAAAAAGTTTGGACACACATACTCATTCAAGTGTTTTTCTTTATTTTTACTATTTTCTACATTGTAGAATAATAGTGAAGACATCACAACTATGAAATAACACATATGGAATCATGTAGTAACCAAAAAAGTGTTGAACAAATCAAAATATATTTATATTTGAGATTCTAGTAGCAACCCTTTGCCTTGATGACAGCTTTGCACACTCTTGGCATTCTCTCAACCAGCTTCATGAGGTAGTCACCTGGAATGGATTTCAATTAACAGGTGTGCCTTGTTAAAAGTTAATTTGTGAAATTTCTTTCCTTCTTAATGCATTTGATCCAATCAGTTGCGTTGTGATAAGGTAGGGTTGGTATACAGAAGATAGCCCTATTTGGTAAAAGACCAAGTACATATTATGGCAAGAACAGCTCAAATAAGCAAAGAGAAACTACAGTCCATCATTACTTTAAGACATGAAGGTCAGTCAATCTGGGAAATTTCAAGAACTTTTAAAGTTTCTTCAAATGCAGTCGCAAAAACCATCAAGCGTTATGATGAAACTGGCTCTCATGAGGACCGCCACAGGAAAGGAAGACCCAGAGTTACCTCTGCTGCAGAGGATAAGTTCATTAGAGTTACCAGCCTCAGAAATTGCAGTCCAAATAAATGCTTCACAGAGTTCAAGTAACAGACACATCTCAACATCAACTGTTCAGAGGACACTGCATGAATCAGGCCTTCATGGTCAAATTGCTGCAAAGAAACCACTACTAAAGGACCCCAATAATAAGAAGAGACTTGCTTGGGCCAAGAAGCACGAGCAATGGACATTGGAAATCTGTCCTTTGGTTTGAGTCCAAATTGAGACCAAATTGGAGATTTTTGGTTCCAACCGCCGTGTCTTTGTGAGACGCAGAGTAGGTGAACGGATGATCTCCAAATGTGTGGTTCCCACCGTGAAGCATGGAGGAGGAGGTGTGATGGTGCTTTGCTGGTGACACTGTCAGTGATTTATTTAGAATTCAAGGCAGACTTAACCAGCATGGCTACCACAGCATTCTGCAGCGATACGCCATCCCATCTGGTTTGCGCTTAGTGGGACTATAATTTGTTTTTCAATAGGACAATGACCCAACATACCTCCAGGCTGTGTAAGGGCTATTTGACCAAGAAGGAGAGTGATGGAGTGCTGCATCAGATGACCTGGCCTCCACAATCACCCGACCTCAACCCAACTGAGATGGTTTGGGATGAGTTGGACCACAGAGTAGAGGAAAAGAAGCCAATAAGTACTAAGCATATGTGGGAACTCCTTCAAGACTGTTGGAAAAGCATTCCAGGTGAAGCTGGTTGACAGAATGCCAAGAGTGCCAAATGGAATGACGCTGGAGAGACAAAGCAGGTATGGGGAGTAAAACATTTAATAAATAACGGACATGGAACAAGACAGGAACAGCGTCAGCAAACTAATACTAAAGACAAAAACAATACAATGCAACAGCGGGGAACAGAGCTGGGGAACTGACAAATATAGGGGAGGAAATAAACAGGTGATAAGTGAGTCCAGGTGAGTCCAATATTGCTGATGCTCATGACGAGGGAAGGCAGGTGTGCGTAATTGATGGAAGGAGTGCGTGATGCAGGGCAGCGTGGCACCCTCAAGCACCAGGGAAGAGAGAAGAGCGGGAGCAAAGGTGACAGTACCCCCCCTTCTTGGGGCGCCACCCGGCGTCCCACCTGGGCGAACCGGCCGAGACATGGGCGCTGGGCAAGCCGGTTGGGGCGTGGGAGCCCAACAAACCGACAGGAGCGTGAGAGCCTGGTGAGCCGGCTGAGGCATGGAAGCCAGACAATCCGGCTGAGGCAAGAGGCCTGTCAATCCCGCTGCAGCGAGGGAGGCGGGATGCAGGGCAACCTGACGCCCTCGAGCGCCAGGGGGGGGGGGAGAGCGGGAGCAGACGTGACAAAGAGTATGGATTCTACTTTGAAGAATCTAAAATATATCTTTATTTGTTTAACACTTTTTTAGTTACTAAATGATTCCATATGTGTTATTTCATAGTTTTCATGTCTTAACTATTATTCTACAATGTAGAAAATAGCAAAAATAAAGATAACCCTTGAATGAGTAGGTGTGTCCAAACTTTTGACTGGTGCTGTATGTGAATGGAAGTTTCAGAGCAGACAAGCTTACTATGCACTCTCTCACTCTCTCTCACCCTTTCTCCTAGGATGTGGACATTGGTAACCTTAAAGTTGCCACCCAGTACAGAGTTAGTGTTGGTGCGTATGGATGGGCAGGCGAGGGCCGACCTAGCATGCCCAGGGACATCAGCACCTCTTTACAAGGTAATAAAGGGTGACAGCAGAGGTGACAGCAAAGGTGACCACAATACTGTGCTGTATTTTTATTTTTTTATTTTTACTCTACAAGCTAGACCTGTCTAAGGTGTGCTGTCACTGCTTATCCATATATTTTATACTTATATATTCTTATCCCATTCCTTTACTAGATTGTGTGTATTAGGTTTTGTTGTGGAATTTGTTAGATATTAGGTTTTGTTGTGGAATTTGTTAGATATTAGGTTTTGTTGTGGAATTGTTAGATATGACCTGTTAGATACTGCTACACTGTCAGATCTAGAAGCATACGCATTTCACTACACTCACAATAACATCTGCTAACCATGTGTATGTGGCCAATAACATCTGCTAACCATGTGTATGTGGCCAATAACATCTGCTAACCATGTGTATGTGGCCAATAACATCTGCTAACCATGTGTATGTGGCCAATAACATCTGCTAACCATGTGTATGTGGCCAATAAAATGTAATTTGATTTGATGTGTATGTTAATGCAGTGGTTCCCAAACGTGGGGTCTGAAAGTCAAATGAGGTCCCTTGAGAAAATCTGTAATCTTATCAAACAAATTAAGATTCGTTTTTTAGAACACTACCTTTCAGTGTCAACTAAGAAGCTTTTACTCCTTCTACATTATTGTGTGTAAGGATAACCAGCGGGACCTAACATTTTGTGAATAATGAACACACAGCGGTAATTAAGGAATATACATTTTCCAAGTTGGATCCCCTGAATTTTCGAGTGTCAACTTTTTAGTTGTGTGCAGAAAAAGTACAAGAAACCCTGTGTTAATGTCATGTATGGTATACAGTATGTTGTGGTATATTAATATCATGTATGGTATACAGTATGTTGTGGTATGTTAATGTCATGTATGGTATGCAGTATGTGGTGGTATATTAATATCATGTATGGTATACAGTATGTGGTGGTATATTAATGTCATGCATGGTATACAGTATGTGGTGGTATATTAATATCATGTATGGTATCATGTGTGTTATTCCTTACATTGGTACCCCAGGTAATCTTAGGTTTCATTACATACAGTCGGGAGGAACTACTGAATATAAGAGCAACGTCAACTCACCATCGTTCCAACCAGGAATATGACTTTCCCGAAACGGATCCAGTGTTTTGCCTTCCACCCAATACAATGGATCTGATCCCAGCCGGCGACCCTATGCGACGCCGTAAAAGGGGCAAACGTAGCGGTCTCCTGGTCAGGCTTCGGAGACGGGCACATCGCGCTCCACTCCCTAGCATACTACTCGCCAATGTCCAGTCTCTTGACAATAAGGTTGATGAAATCCGAGCAAGGGTAACATTCCAGAGAGACATCAGAGATTGTAACGTTCTCTGCTTCACGGAAACATGGCTAACTCAAGAGACGCTAACGGAGTCGGTGCAGCCAGCTGGTTTCTTCACGCATCGCGCCGACAGAAACATACATCTTTCTGGTAAGAAGAGGGGCGGGGGTGTATGCCTTATGATTAACGAGACGTGGTGTGATCATAACAACATACAGGAACTCAAGTCATTCTGTTCACCTGATCTAGAACTCCTCACAATCAAATGTCGACCGCATTATCTACCAAGGGAATTCTCTTCGATTATAATCACAGCCGTATATATTCCCCCCCAAGCAGACACATCGATGGCCCTGAACTAACTTTATCTGACTCTTTGTAAACTGGAAACCACACACCCCGAGGCTGCATTCATCGTAGCTGGGGATTTTAACAAGGCTAATCTGAAAACAAAACTCCCTAAATTCTATCAGCATATCGATTGTGCTACCAGGGCTGGTAAAACCTTGGATCATTGTTATACTAACTTCCGCGACGCATATAAGGCCCTCCCCCGCCCTCCTTTCGGAAAAGCTGACCACGACTCCATTTTGTTGCTTCCAGCCTACAAACAGAAACTAAAACAACAAGCTCCCTCGCTCAGGTCTGTTCAACGCTGGTCCGACCAATCTGATTCCACGCTTCAAGACTGCTTCGATCACGCGGATTGGAATATGTTCCGCATTGCGTCCAACAACAACATTGACGAATATGCTGATTCGGTGAGCGAGTTCATTAGAAAGTGCATTGACGATGTCGTACCCACAGCAACGATTAAAACATTCCCAAACCAGAAACCGTGGATTGACGGCAGCATTCGCGTGAAACTGAAAGCGCGAACCACTGCTTTTAACCAGGGCAAGGTGACCGGAAACATGACCGAATACAAACAGTGTAGCTATTCTCTCCGCAAGGCAATCAAACAAGCTAAGTCCCAGTACAGAGACAAAATAGAGTCGCAATTCAACAGCTCAGACACAAGAGGTATGTGGCAGGGTCTACAGTCAATCACGGATTACAAAAAGAAAACCAGCCCCGTTGCGGACCAGGATGTCTTGTTTCCAGACAGGCTAAATAACTTTTTTGCTCGCTTTGAGGACAATACAGTGCCACTGACACGGCCCGCTACCAAAACCTGCGGGCTCTCCTTCACTGCAGCCGAGGTGAGTAAAACATTTAAACGTGTTAACCCTCGCAAGGCTGCAGGCCCAGACGGCATTCCCAGCCGCGTCCTCAGAGCATGCGCAGACCAGCTGGCTGGTGTGTTTACGGACATATTCAATCAATCCTTATCCCAGTCTGCTGTTCCCACATGCTTCAAGAGGGCCACCATTGTTCCTGTTCCCAAGAAAGCTAAGGTAACTGAGCTAAACGACTACCGCCCCGTAGCACTCACTTCCGTCATCATGAAGTGCTTTGAGAGACTAGTCAAGGACCATATCACCTCCACCCTACCGGACACCCTAGACCCACTCCAATTTGCTTACCGACCCAATAGGTCCACAGACGACGCAATCGCAACCACACTGCACACTGCCCTAACCCATCTGGACAAGAGGAATACCTATGTGAGAATGCTGTTCATCACTACAGCTCAGCATTTAACACCATAGTACCCTCTAAACTCGTCATCAAGCTCGAGACCCTGGGTCTCGACCCCGCCCTGTGCAACTGGGTCCTGGACTTCCTGACGGGCCGCCCCCAGGTGGTGAGGGTAGGTAACAACATCTCCACCCCGCTGATCCTCAACACTGGGGCCCCACAAGGGTGCGTTCTGAGCCCTCTCCTGTACTCCCTGTTCACCCACGACTGCGTGGCCATGCACGCCTCCAACTCAATCATCAAGTTTGCGGATGACACTACAGTGGTAGGCTTGATTACCAACAACGACGAGACGGCCTACAGGGAGGAGGTGAGGGCCCTCGGAGTGTGGTGTCAGGAAAATAACCTCACACTCAACGTCAACAAAACAAAGGAGATGATTGTGGACTTCAGGAAACAGCAGAGGGAGCACCCCCCTATCCACATCGACGGGTCAGTAGTGGAGAAGGTGGAAAGTTTTAAGTTCCTCGGTGTACACATCACGGACAAACTGAATTGGTCCACCCACACAGACAGCGTTGTGAAGAAGGCGCAGCAGCGCCTCTTCAACCTCAGGAGGCTGAATAAATTCGGCTTGTCACCAAAAGCACTCACAAACTTCTACAGATGCACAATCGAGAGCATCCTGTCGGGCTGTATCACCGCCTGGTACGGCAACTGCTCCGCCCACAACCGTAAGGCTCTCCAGAGGGTAGTGAGGTCTGCACAACGCATCACCGGGGGCAAACTACCTGCCCTCCAGGACACCTACACCACCCAATGTCACAGGAAGGCCATAAAGATCATCAAGGACAACAACCACCCAAGCCACTGCCTGTTCACCCCGCTATCATCCAGAAGGCGAGGTCAGTACAGGTGCATCAAAGCAGGGACCGAGAGACTGAAAAACAGCTTCTATCTCAAGGCCATCAGACTGTTAAACAGCCACCACTAACATTTAGCGGCCGCTGCCAACATACTGACTCAACTCCAGCCACTTTAATAATGGGAATTGATGGAAATTATGTAAAAATGTACCACTAGCCACTTTAAACAATGCCACTTAATATAATGTTTACATACCCTACATTACTCATCTCATATGTATATGTATATACTGTACTCTATATCATCTACTGCATCTTGCCATCTTTATGTAATACATGTATCACTAGCCACTTTAAACTATGCCACTTTATGTTTACATACCCTACATTACTCATCTCATATGTATATACTGTACTCTATACCATCTACTGCATCTTGCCTATGCCGTTCTGTACCATCACTCATTCATATATCTTTATGTACATATTCTTTATCCCTTTACACTTGTGTGTATAAGGTAGTAGTTGTGGAATTGTTAGGTTAGATTACTTGTTGGTTATTACTGCATTGTCGGAACTAGAAGCACAAGCATTTCGCTACACTCGCATTAACATCTGCTAACCATGTGTATGTGACAAATAAAATTTGATTTGATTTGTATACAGTATGTGGTGGTATATTAATATCATGTATGGTATACAGTGTGTGGTGGTATATTAATATCATGTATGGTATACAGTATGTGGTGGTATATTAATATCATGTATGGTATACAGTGTGTGGTGGTATATTAATATCATGTATGGTATGCAGTATGTGGTGGTATATTAATATCATGTATGGTATACAGTGTGTGGTGGTATATTAATATCATGTATGGTATGCAGTATGTGGTGGTATATTAATATCATGTATGGTATACAGTATGTTGTGGTATATTAATTTTCTTCCTGTTGTCATGTTGTTGTTTATTGTTTCCTTCCTTGTAATTCCCCCTCTAGGATGAATTTATTTGACTTTGTAAATCGAGCATGATCTTACATTGAGTTCAGCGGGACATTTAAATGTCACATGACAGGGTTGTTATTTCCCATCCGCAGAGATGTGTATGCCTCCGTCCCCTCCCACTCAGCCCACTGTCGTGGCCGTATCGGACACAGAGCTTGCGTTGTCGTGGACACAGGGTGAGAGTGAGGGAAGTGCACCAGTTCTACACTTTCTTGTTGCTTACATCAGGTACGTTCATACAGTGACTATTTAGCTTACGCTAGCGGTAAACACTTCTAGTCAGTCTTCTACTTTTTTCTTTAACCTTTATTTAACCAGGTTAGCTAGTTGAGAACAAGTTCTCATTTACAACTGCGACCTGACTAAGATAAAGCAAAGCAGTGCGACAGAAACAACAACACAGAGTTACATGGAATAAACAAGGGTACAGTCAATAACACAATAGAAAAAAAAGAAAGTCTATATACAGTGTGTGCACATGGCATGAGGAGGTATGGCAATAAATAGGCCATAGTAGCAAAGTAATTACAATTTAGCAGATTAACACTGGAGTGATAGATGAGCAGATGATGATGAGCAGATGATGTTGTGTAAGTAGTGATACTGGTGTGCAAAAGAGCAACAAAGTAAATAAAAACAATATGGGGATAAGGTAGGTAGATTGGGTGGGCTTTTTACAGATGGACTATGTACAGCTGCAGCGATCGGTTAGCTGCTCAGATAGCTGATGTTTAAAGTTAGTTTGGGAAATGTAAGTCTCCAGCTTCAGCGATTTTTGCAATTCAGTCACTGGCAGCAGAGAACTGGAAGGAAAGGCGGCCAAAGAGGTGTTGGCTTTGGGGATGACCAGTGAGATATACCTGCTGGAGCGCGTGCTACGGGTGGGTGTTGTTATCGTGACCAATGAGCTGAGGTAAGGCGGAGCTTTACCTAGCATAGACTTGTAGATGACCTGGAGCCATTGGGTCTGGCGACGAATATGTAGCGAGGGCCAGCCGACTAGAGCATACAGGTCGCAGTGGGTGGGTGGTATAAGGGGCTTTTGTGACAAAACGGATGGCACTGTGATAGACTGCATCCAGTTTGCTGAGTAGAGTATTGGAAGCTATTTTGTAGATGACATCGCCGAAGTCGAGGATCGGAAGGATAGTCAGTTTTACGAGGGTAAGTTTGGGTAAGTCTAGATTTGATTTTGGATTGGAGATGTTTGATATGAGTCTGGAAGGAGAGTTTACAGTCTAGCCAGACACCTAGGTATTTGTAGTTGTCCACGTATTCTAGGTCAGAACCGTCCAGAGTAGTGATGCTAGTCGGGCAGGCGGGTGCGGGCAGCGAACGGTTGAAAAGCATGCATTTGGTTTTGCTAGCGTTTAAGAGCAGTTGGAGGCCACGGAAGTGATTAGGGGAGGGTTCGGAGTGATTAGGGGAGGGTTCGGAGTGATTAGGGGAGGGTTCGGAGTGATTAGGGGAGGGTTCGGAGTGATTAGGGGAGGGTTCGGAGTGATTAGGGGAGGGTTCGGAGTGATTAGGGGAGGGTTCCATCGCGCACTAGCGACTCCTGTGGCGGGTCGGGCGCAGTGCACGCTGACACGGTCGCCAGGTGTACTGTGTTTTCCTGTGACACATTGGTGCGGCTGTCTTCTGGGGTTAAGTGGGCATTGTGTCAAGAAGCAGTGCGACTTGGTTGGGTCGTGTTTTGGAGGACGCGCAGCTCTCGACCTTCGCCTCTCCTGACTCCGTAGGGGAGTTGCAGCGATGGGACAAGACTGTAACTACCAATTGGATACCATGAAATTGGGGAGAAAAATAAGAAAGAAAAGAAAAGCCCTCTGAAGACAGTTTTTATACCTTTTTGCAGATTTGTTCCACTCTAGAATGCATGTTTCAGTTTGATTTCTCAACTCTACCAAACCACAGTGGTTCTATTTGAACAGCCGTTTTCTTCACACAGTCCATTTAAAATGAGAAGTATTGATTTAAAAAATAACATTGACTTGAGGAAAGTGAGATGGACAGTATTAAAAGTACCAGCTGTACATGTTCAACTCTGATCACCTCACCCTGCCAAGCTTCTGACAAGACAATTGTCTGATTTGTAATATCCTCATGTTCCCAGCCAATAGAGTAAGATACTGTTTCACGCCTGCTAGAACAAGCAGGTACTTGGATTTGGGTTGATCCGTTGCCCGATTCTGATATCAAAGGGCAACTTTGAAAAAAGGTAGAAACGGTTGTTTAAATGGAGCTACATCAATATACGTATCTCTTCTATTTTTAGACCACAGCATATTTTCAATTTCATATGAACATTTGCTGAAAACACTATCCCGGTGTTGCCTGCCAATCATTTGAGAATGAGTTGTGTTTCTGTGTTAAGACGATCTGTGTTAAGACTCAACTTTGACCTGTGAACCATGTTGTGACTGGAAGTGTGCAGGACAGGTGTGCAGTGCGTGGTGAGAACCCTGTAAGATAACCTGGAAGTTATGCAGTCAGTGGCCCTCTAGTTAAGTAGAGCATGAAGCTGGAGAAACACGCCCGTTAACAAGGTGCAGACTAACACAGACCATGAATTAAGTTGCACACTCCATATTCCTCCCAGTTTAAAAAAATAAATAAATGCATTATTTCATGAGATATAATTTTTTTCTCTCAATGTTTTATATTCTGAATAGTGTTTTAGTCAGTGCACCAGTGTAATTCCTATATGAATGGTCTCCTCTATACAGGCCTGAGATGGACACAGAGTGGACCTACATCAGGGAGCCCATTGAAGCCAACTCCATGGTACTGAAAGGGTTAAGCCCCGACACGGAGTACCAGTTTGTGGTCCGAGCCGCCAACGTCCATGGAGTGAGCCCTCCTAGCGCCATCAACAACCCCATCCGCACCCCTGGTAACTGCCCCGCCACTGTGTGTGTGTGTGTGTGTGTGTGTGTGTGTGTGTGTGTGTGTGTGTGTGTGTGTGTGTGTGTGTGTGTTTGTGTGTGTGTGCGCATGTGTGCGTGCGTGCGTGTGTGCGCGCACACGGAGAGAGAGGTGTGCATGCATAGAGAGCGTATGTGTTTTCTGTCCATTTCTTTAAGTCTATGGAGATAAAGCGATAGACTTAGACCGGGTCCAGAGAATTGTATTTTCCTATTGTTATAATGTAAATTACAATTGGTGTGGTGGGGGGGGAAGGGAGGTTTATGGGCTGATTGATATTGACATGAGAGAGAAAGAGGCTGTGTCACAAATGGCACACTATTCCCTACATAGTGCACTACTTTTGACAGATCCCTATGGGCCCTGGTCAAATGTAGTGCACTATATAGAGAATAGGATGCCATTTAGGAGGCTACCAGAGATAACCCCGAGTCTCCGGATCAGTACTGTCTTTATATGGGAGAGAGGGGCCATGGTAGACTAGCAGTCTATGGGCAAACATTAGCAAGTAAGCTTTACTCTGGTGTGTGTGTGCGTGTGCAAGTATGGAAGTGTGTTTTTTGTTTGTTTGCACACACACTGTATTAGGTAAACATAAGGTTATAAATACAGGTTGGAGGTAAGACTCCCAAATAGGTACTGGAGACAAGTTTAACCCTTTATAGAACAGAGAGAGGTTCCTGATGCCATGTTGTGAGGAGGACTGTGGGGCCTGTTGTCCTGTCAATCCAACTCCTAGAGCCATGTGGGTGGACGGCTGGCGCGCCGACACATGGTGGCAATCACAGGGTTAAACTGGACTGAATGAAGCATCTTAAGAGAGGCTGTCCCAACACACTGCGTCACAAGCCTGCCCCCCCTCACAGGGCGAAAATCGGGTTACGCCCTGGCCTTATCAGACAGGATTAAGAGCGGGGGGATGGGGGAGGTTTGCCCCCCGCGGGGAAGGGCGGGTTTGTACAGGACTTGACTAGCACCCATATCTCCAAATTACCTCCCTGCATGACCAAAAACATGGGGCACGTGAGGGGAGGGAGGCAGGGAGGGGGGCGTTACACATCCCCACTGTCTTATTTGTAGTTCCCTCCCACAAAACAAAGAATAAAGAGGGCAGGATCATTTTAATGCCAATCATCTTTACCATAACACATTGAGGACTCTGTTTTCACTCTGATTGAAAACGTTTTCTCCTTACTTAACACAACCCATTTTATCCCCACTTCTACATTGTGGTCAATAGTAACCTTACCCCACTCCTACATTGTAGTCAGTAGTAACCTTACTCCACTCCTACATTATGGTCAATAGTAACCTTACCCCACTCCTACATTATGGTCAGTAGTAACCTTACCCCACTCCTACATTATGGTCAGTAGTAACCTTACCCCACTCCTACATTATGGTCAATAGTAACCTTACCCCACTCCTATATTATGGTCAATAGTAACCTTACCCCACTCCTACATTATGGTCAATAGTAACCTTACCCCACTCCTACATTATGGTCAATAGTAACCTTACCCCTCTCCCACATTATGGTCAGTAGTAACCTTACCCCACTCCTACATTATGGTCAGTAGTAACCTTACCTCACTTCTACATTATGGTCAGTAGTAACCTTACCCCTCTCCTACATTATGGTCAGTAGTAACCTTACCCCACTCCTACATTATGGTCAGTAGTAACCTTACCTCACTCCTACATTATGGTCAATAGTAACCTTACCTCACTCCTACATTATGGTCAGTAGTAACCTTACCCCACTCCTACATTATGGTCAGTAGTAACCTTACCTCACTCCTACATTATGGTCAGTAGTAACCTTACCCCTCTCCCACATTATGGTCAGTAGTAACCTTACCCCACTCCTACATTATGGTCAGTAGTAACCTTACCTCACTTCTACATTATGGTCAGTAGTAACCTTACCCCTCTCCTACATTATGGTCAGTAGTAACCTTACCCCACTCCTACATTATGGTCAGTAGTAACCTTACCTCACTTCTACATTATGGTCAGCAGTAACCTTACCCCACTCCTACATTATGGTCAATAGTAACCTTACCCCACTCCTACATTATGGTCAGTAGTAACCTTACCCCACTCCTACATTATGGTCAATAGTAACCTTACCCCACTCCTACATTATGGTCAGTAGTAACCTTACCCCACTCCTACATTATGGTCAATAGTAACCTTACCCCACTCCTACATTATGGTCAGTAGTAACCTTACCTCACTTCTATATTATGGTCAGTAGTAACCTTACCTGACTCCTACGTTATGGTTAGGAGTAATTCTTTTGAGTTTGTTCTGCACACACACACACAAACACACAGCATTAAATGTGAAATAAAACATTTAGGTTGGGGATTCTAAACATCATGGTGTTTTTGTTTCCTACTGTCTGGCCGGACTCAGCCTGGTCTCTGTCTGCATGGTCAGTCGTATATCTGGGGGACAGGTTCCAGTATGTGGTGAAACAAGCTCTCTACACTGTGACAGGTAGACCTGGGACAACTACTGTATTAGCCTGGTCCCAGATCTGTTTGTGCTATTATGTAAACTCCTTGTCATGACTTTGACACAACAGCACAAGCTGATCTAGGACCAGGCTACTACTGTATATCATCAATCCCTATAAAGGGGATCATCCACCAACATTTATTAGCTAATCATCATCATCACCCTCAGTACCATGGGCTCCCTGTGTGTTTGCTGCCCACTCGACCAAGTCCCCACCATAGAGTTGGATAGAGTACTTGCCACAAGGCCTGTGTTAGCATGGGCAGCTATTTCCAACTCTATGTCCCCCCACCTGTCCATCTGTCTGGAGAGTCAGACTAACTGTGACATTGTGACTCACTGTGCTCTTATCATAGTCTCATGATGCTGATATTGTTACTTGTACTGTACACGGTATCGATTTAATTCTATACATAATAGTGTCCATATCCATAGGCACAGCAGAGGTTGGCAGCAGCGGCTATGGCCAGCGCTACATCACAGACGGCAAGATCAAAGATGAAGACGGATTTGACATAGACGACTCTGACTACGATGTCTTCATTGAGGAGGTGGGTCATCATGTACATCAGGGCTCTGGGGTTAAGTTTTCCTTAGGTACAGATCTAGGATCATCTTACCCTCTCTCAATCCTAACCTTAACCATTAGTGGGGGAAAGGAAAAACTGTCCCAAGATCAGTGTCTAGGAGCAAATTCACCCTAGACCGGTCACAGGGGCCCTAGAAACCCAGGAAAGCCACCCTACCAATCTTATCCTTATCTCAGTCATATCCCAATCCGGAAGCTATTCTCAGGGCAAATATTTAACAACCGTATGTTCCAGTTTCCTTTTTCAAAAAGCACTTTCAATACAGATTATCCATTGAGATTGGTTTTTGGTCCAGGAATAGGGGTCATTTGGGTCCAGGAACAGGGTTCATTTGGGTCCAGGAACAGGGTTCATTTGGGTCCAGGAACAGGGTTCATTTGGGTCCAGGAACAGGGTTCATTTGGGTCCAGGACCAGGGTTCATTTGGGTCCAGGAATAGGGTTCATTTGGGTCCAGGAATAGGGTTCATTTGGGTCCAGAAATAGGGTTCATTTGAGTCCAGGAATATGGTTCATTTGGGTCCAGGAACAGGGTTCATTTGGGTCCAGGGACAGGGTTCATTTGGGTCCAGGAATAGGGTTAATTTGGGTCCAGGAAAGCAGCTATATAAGTATAACTATACATTTGGCAACACTGTTTGTTTTAGGCATGCACCCAGTCTGTCCAATAACTAATCCAGCAAACTAAACTAACCGTGGCAGTGGCGCCCCTCTTACTCCATCTTGCCGTTTCAAAGCTGAAGCCGTTCCCTGCCATTCCCAACGGTGACAACCAGAGATCCCAGCTCCGTTCCCGGTCTGGAACGCCGTCCTCTCAGCCAGGCGGGAACGTCATCTACAGGATGGGCACGGCCGCACCCAACGCCATCCTCCTCCCCTCACCCCCCTCTGACCCAGAGCTGGGCTCCCCACTTACCCCCGTCACCCCTGAGCTGATCACCATGAGCCCCACCACCGACAGCCCTTCCCCCACCACCCTGCCTCCCACCACCCCCACGCCCCCCATGACCCAATGGATGGGCCCCGTGCCCAGGCTCTACGACCTAGCCTGTGAGGACACGGTGTGCCCCCCCGACAGCTTCTGCCTCAGTGACTACGACAGCGGAGGCTCCCGTTGCCACTGCAACCTGGGCCGCAGTGGTGACATCTGCTCCTACGGTGAGTCAGTCCAGGTCAGGTCAGGTCAGGGGGAGTTAACCCTGTGATGACAGGACTTGGACCTTGGATTAGGACAGGGACTTGCCAGCTTTCTTCTCCCCCTGCTCCTCTTCCTCCTGCTCTTCATGCTTCTCCTCCTCCTGCTCTTCCTTATCTTCTGCTCCTCTTACTCCTGCTCTTCCTCTTCTTCTGCTCCTCTTACTCCTGCTCCTCTTCCTGCTCTTCCTCCTGCTCTTCCTCTTCTTCTGCTCTTCTTACTCCTGCTCCTCCCCCTGCTCCTCCTCCTCCTGCTCTTCCTCTACTTCTGCTCCTCCTGCTCCTCTTCCTGTTTTTCCTCTTCTCCTGCTTTCCCCCCTCCTCTTTCTCCTCTTCCTGCTCCTCCTCTTTCTCCCCTTCCTCCTCTCCTCTTCCTGCTCCTCCTCTTTCTCCCCTTCCTTCTCTCCTCTTCCTGCTCCTCCTCTTTCTCCCCTTCCTCCTCTCCTCTTCCTGCTCCTCCTCTTTCTCCCCTTCCTTCTCTCCTCTTCCTGCTCCTCCTCTTTCTCCCCTTCCTTCTCTCCTCTTCCTGCTCCTCCTCTTTCTCCCCTTCCTCCTCTCCTCTTCCTGCTCCTCCTCAGAACTATACTCAAAGCATCTTATCTCCTGAGTCTTATAAACCCTGACAATAATTTGACTGACTTTATTGAGTGTTTTTAACCCCTCTCCTCGTGGGAGAATGGATCAACCCTGTGCAATCGGAGCGTTCTATCCTCTGTAATTTGTGGGGGGGTACCCCAGAGACAGTGGCTGAGTTTGGGTCTATAGACATCCTTCTGGAAATTATCTGTGTCCTCTCTTTCTCTGAAAACGTCTCTCTAGTGGAGATAGGGTCTGTGGATAGGGTGTCTCTGGTGTAGGCCTAATTCTGTGTCATGAACATAAATTGATCATGTGGAGCACAAGGAGAAGGGGGGGGGTCAGAGTTTTGAATATGTTTGTGTTTCACCTAAATTCAACTGGGTTGTATTCATTATTCACCAAACAGAAGACACAAACTAAAACAAGGATGGACTATACCTGAGCTTGTCCAATAACCAACGCTCTTTTTACCTTCCGTTGTAAAGCCTTTTGCCACGGTGTGCCCTAATGAATACCATCATGATCTTCCACCTGGTTCTGCCTTGCACTCCTACATTTTTGAGCCCCAGTATTTGAATTCAGTTGAGTGTGTTGCATGTTCGCACTGACTTGATCGATGCCATTGTAAAACACAGTGATGAGCTGGTGTTTCCTGCTCTGTGTTTGCCAGGAGTGACGGTGCAGTTCCCAAGGTTCTATGGCCACTCCCACATGACCTTTGAACCTCTGAAGAACTCTTACCAGACATTTCAGATGACCCTTGAATTCAAGGTACAGTACCATACCACTGGTTGTGTGTCTGTGTGTGTGGTCCGTGCATGTGTGTGTGTATTTCCGTCTGTATCTGTGTGTGTGTGTTGTGTGTTAGGCAGACTCGGAGGATGGCTTGTTGCTGTACTGTGGGGAGAATGAGCATGGCCGTGGAGACTTCACCTCTCTGGCTCTTGTACGAGGCAAGCTGCATTACAGGTGTGTGACCAGTGTGGTTGCGGCGGGTTTGTCAGGGTGTAGGGTGAATTTTCCCCTTGATGCTGATCTTGTGCCAGTCTTGCATTTCCCCCACTAATAATTAAGATTAGTATTGGGGGAGGAGAAGCTGATTCTAGATCTGTACTTAGGGGAAAATTCATCCCAGACTGTGTGACAGAGATTATGCATGCTGTGATAGGGTCAGTGTGGTTGTGGCGAGGGAGACAGACAATGTGTTGTGGTTTTGCAGGTTTAACTGTGGCACTGGGGCAGCTCAGATAGTCAGCGAGACTCGCATGGTGCCGGGACAGTGGCACACTGTCACCGTATTCAGGGACGGCATGAGTGGCTGGCTGAGAATGGACAACGATACGCCCGTTTCAGGACGCTCACAGGTGAGGGCAGAACACACCAGTGGAGCCAGCAATATTTTAGATTGGGTCGATATTTCACTGAGATAGAAGTATGATCTATAATGGTCTGTGTATCAAATGGCACCCGATTCCCTACATAGTGCACTACTTTTGACCATAGCCCGATGGGCTTCCTTATGGACTCTGGTCAAAAGTAGTGCACTATGTAGGGAATAGGGTGCCAGTCCTGGTCTAAAGTAGTGCACAATATAGGGAATAGGGTGTCATTTGGGATGCACACATCCATGATTGACAGGTGATAATCCCTCTCATTAGAGAGCTTTGGTGCATCACTTTTTCTATTTCTCTCTTTATGTTTTGCCAGGATTAGCTATAGATTTGCTTGACTGTAATGGTTGACCCTCTCTTTCTCCCCCACAGGGACAGTACACCAAGATCACATTCCGAAGCCCGTTGTACGTGGGAGGGGCTCCCAGTGCCTATTGGTTGGTCAGGGCCACAGGGAGCAACCGGGGCTTTCAGGGCTGCATCCAGAGCCTGACCGTCAACAACAAGGCCACAGATCTCAGACCCTGGCCCCTAGGCAGCGCTCTGAGCGGGGCAGACATCGGTAAGGGACGGGGTCCGATCCATACACGTCTGGATGTCTAGCTATTTGTATATCCTCTTCATTCCCAATGGTTTCTGATGTTTCTTTATGTTTTTCATTCAAGTCTTATAATCGTAGTCTTTTACCTCTAGTTTTAGTTCTAGCACTTCTAACAGAATGTCACTTTGTCCAATTACCATGAATATTCTGATGTACTGTAGTCCATCATCCCATGTCTTTGGCCATGTCTGTGGAATGAATCTGTCCCCAGGTCAGATTTGAGCTGGAGAGTTGTCTGGCTTTCTGTAGGTCAACAGTCAGACACCATATTGATTAGTGCATTTATACCGGGTGTGGAGTTGAATGGACAGTCAATGTTGATGAGAGTCGACAGAACGAGGGAGATGCACCGCTGGTTCTCACTCTGTGTCAAAGTGGTAACTCACACTGTAGCACCACATAGGTGAAATCAATGAGGTGATTCGTCCAAAGAAAGATGATATGAAATACACATCCCATCCCATAATGATGGTATGTAGAATAGGGATAGACAGCAGTGAAAAAAATAGACTTCACTTACGCT
Organism: Salvelinus namaycush; assembly: GCF_016432855.1. NCBI lineage: Eukaryota > Metazoa > Chordata > Actinopteri > Salmoniformes > Salmonidae > Salvelinus > Salvelinus namaycush. The sequence continues at coordinate 6,708,649 of NC_052307.1, forward strand.
TGGCTCTTCGTCTGTGGTAGTGTCATCCACATTCCATCTATTGGTCAAGTCTGGCTGTACAAGTAAATTCATTTAGAGTTAGAGGGCAGTTAAAGGGATAGTTCATTTAGAGTTAGAGGGCAGTTAAAGGGATAGTTCATTTAGAGTTAGAGGGCAGTTAAAGGGATAGTTCATTTAGAATTAGAGGGCAGTTAAAGGGATAGTTCATTTAGAATTAGAGGGCAGTTAAAGGGATAGTTCATTTAGAGTTAGAGGGCAGTTAAAGGGATAGTTCATTTAGAATTAGAGGGCAGTTAAAGGGATAGTTCATTTAGAATTAGAGGGCAGTTAAAGGGATAGTTAATTTAGTTAAGGGGCAGTTAAAGGGATAGTTAATTTAGAGTTAGGGGGCAGTTAAAGGGATAGTTCATTTAGAGATAGGGGGCAGTAAAAGGGATAGTTCATTTAGACTTAGGGGGCAGTTAAATGCATAGTTAATTTAGAAATGGGGGCAGTTAAAGGGATAGTTCATTTAGAGTTGGGGGCAGTTAAAGGGATAGTTCATTTAGACTTAGGGGGCAGTTAAATGCATAGTTAATTTAGAGATGGGGGCAGTTAAAGGGATAGTTAATTTAGAGTTTGGGGCAGTTAAAGAGAGAGTTCATCATCATCATAAAACACAAAACACATCATCAGAAATGTAGCTTTGTTCTAAAAGTGAAAACTTGACTGCACAATTTCTTGGGATTGTATTAACAGTGGACACCTTTTTTGTTGTTGTTGTTGTGAACTGTTTCTTTAAACCCTGCAGCGCCTGTGTGTATCCTTTCTGTTTGTTCTCCAGGTGACTGCAGTGACAGTGTGTGTGAGATGATCACCTGCGACAACAGAGGGATCTGCTTTGCCAACCGAGCGGACGGGTACATCTGTCTGTGCCCTCTGGGCTTCAGAGGCATGCTCTGTGAAGAGAGTGAGTCATCTTTCTGTCCTCTAGTCTGCGTCACAAATGGCCCATAGGGCTCTGGTCAAAAGTAGTGCACTGTGTAGGGAATAGGGTGCTATTTGGGATACATCATACTGTACTTCTCTACAACACAAACTGTATAATGCCAATTGTGAATAAATGTAGATATTAAATACTGACTTCTGCCCATTCAATCATACTTGACATCAGACATAGATATGTTTCTTTCTTGTGCTACTTAGATAGATCAGCCACACCCTGTATGCTACTTAGATAGATCAGCCACACCATGTATTCTACTTAGATAGATCAGCCACACCATGTATTCTACTTAGAAAGATCAGCCACACCCTGTATTCTACTTAGAAAGATCAGCCACACCCTGTATTCTACTTAGAAAGATCAGCCACACCCTGTATTCTACTTAGATAGATCAGCCACACCCTGTATTCTACTTAGAAAGATCAGCCACACCCTGTATTCTACTTAGACAGATCAGCCACACCCTGTATTCTACTTAGATAGATCAGCCACACCCTGTATTCTACTTAGATAGATCAGCCACACCCTGGATTCTACTTAGATAGATCAGCCACACCCTGTATTCTACTTAGAAAGATCAGCCACACCCTGTATTCTACTTAGATAGATCAGCCACACCCTGTATTCTACTTAGATAGATCAGCCACACCCTGTATTCTACTTAGATAGATCAGCCACACCCTGTATTCTACTTAGATAGATCAGCCACACCCTGTATTCTACTTAGAAAGATTAGCCACACCCTGTATTCTACTTAGACAGATCAGCCACACCCTGTATTCTACTTAGAAAGATCAGCCACACCCTGTATTCTACTTAGATAGATCAGCCACACCCTGTATTCTACTTAGAAAGATCAGCCACACCCTGTATGCTACTTAGATAGATCAGCGTTTCGATTTTGAAACATTTTCCAACTCCTCTCCCCTAACCCTATCCCAAACCTGTCACCCTATCCCAAACCTGTCACTCGATCCCAAACCTGTCACTCTATCCCAAACCTGTCACTCTATCCCAAACCTGTCACTCTATCCCAAACCTGTCACTCTATCCCAAACCTGTCACTCCATCCCAAACCTGTCACTCTATCCCAAACCTGTCACTCTATCCCAAACCTGTCACTCCATCCCAAACCTGTCACTCCATCCCAAACCTGTCACTCTATCCCAAACCTGTCACTCTATCCCAAACCTGTCACTCTATCCCAAACCTGTCACTCTATCCCAAACCTGTCACTCTATCCCAAACCTGTCACTCTATCCCAAACCTGTCACTCTATCCCAAACCTGTCACTCTATCCCAAACCTGTCACTCTATCCCAAACCTGTCACTCCATCCCAAACCTGTCACTCTATCCCAAACCTGTCACTCTATCCCAAACCTGTCACTCTATCCCAAACCTGTCACTCTATCCCAAACCTGTCACTCTATCCCAAACCTGTCACTCTATCCCAAACCTGTCACTTTATCTCAAACCACTGCCAGGTTTCCTGCTGTCTCTGCCGCTCTTCAACGAGACCATGTTTTCGTACGCCAGCGCCCCTTGGCCCCAGTCCCTCCTCAGTTACCTGTCCTTCATGGAGTTTGAGATCACCTTTCAGCCGGCCAGTCCTGACGGCACGCTGCTCTACAGCGACGACGCCAGCAGCCGGGACTTCTTGGCCATCAACCTGGTGGAAGGATACGTGGAGTTCCGCTTTGACTGTGGCTCTGGAGGGTCTGTCATTAGGTACAGGCTTCATTGAAAGATCTATGTTTAGAAGATATGCCTTTGTTACGACTGTTTTCTAGTGTTTGTAGACTTGTGCTGGCAACTCTTTGTTCATATGTATAGGAAATGATGACTGTTTGACCCATGCTTTTCCTGTCTGTGTGTGTCTGTGTCTGTGTCTGTGTGCGAATGTGTGTCTATGTCTGTTTATGTACATGCGTATGTGTGTCTCTGTGTGCGTGTGTGCGCGTGTGTGTGTAGGAGTGAGGAGCAGGTCAGTATAGGCGCATGGCATGAGCTGCGGGTCTCTCGTACAGCCAAGAGTGGCATCCTGCAGGTGGACAACCAGAGGCCCATGGAGGGCATAGCTGAGGTACAGGACTGGACTAGGATTTGACATTTCCAACAACTTTCCCCAAATTCCCTGGTTTTCCAGAAATCCTGGTCGGAGAATTACAGATGTCCTTCCTTTTCTATCCTGATTCTGGGAATTGTTCGATTGGGATTTCCAGAAAACATTTTGTCAGCTGGTTATTGTCACGCAAAAGACTGTCTGTCTCACGGTAATTGACCGTTAATTAACATGAACACGTTTTGCACGTTTAGCAAGTGATCATTTGAAACAGGTCCTATACACTGGATTTAGAGTTCTTTGGCAACATTAGTTGTGAATGATACAAACCTTAGAATGTCTTAGAAATCAAACATATATGGGCTGCATGATGCGACTATAGGCTATTGATGATTTGAGAAAGTCACAAAAACATTGTTGCCACCCATAGCATTGAATGGAAGGAAAGCCAGCGAGCATTTGGCCTCCCTTGATAAAGAAATATATAAAATAATAGCCAATCAGCGTTCAGCTAAACTGAGTGAGCTCAGCTGTGATTGGTCCTGGTGCACACAAAAAAAGTGTCAAGGGAAGCCAGTTTGGATTTGTCTTCAGACCAATCACATCACGAGCCAAACGTCATTATTGACAGAAAAAAAATTGAATTGTTGCATCTCATTGTGTTGTTGTCCTCCGGTGGCTAGCTAGCTAAAATCGTCCCTTTCCTAAATTAGCCATTACATTTGGAGATAGGGATTTGAACTTGTGGTTGTACTTAATTCTCCGTACTGGCCAATGATTATAACGGCGAATCTGATCCAACCATACATTCGTACATTGTTTTGCCCCTGGCCTGAGAGGATGGAAGTTCAATATGTAGCTAGACTTAATATGCTAATGTTAACTAGCTGGCCTGGCGCGCCGTTGCCCATGAAGTTAAGCTAGCGAGCAAGTATTTTAGCCAGGTAACCTAGGACAACCAAAAATAATAGCGTGTACTGTATGAAATAGTCATATACTGTCAGGCAACATGAAAGAGGAAGATGGCATTGGCAAGTAGAGTAAATCCACATGTTTTCACACATACATGCACACACACACAAACACTCACAGAAATCAATACCATGGACAGCCACATCATATTTAGCTTACATTGATTGGACTAAATCGTTTTTGGTATCTTTTAGTTGTCACTGTATTAGACTAAGCAGAGGAGATTAGATGATGTTGAAATAGTGCTGGAATAGTGGAGGCAGCTCCTGTTTTCTTTGCGACTTGTGGTAACTCTCTGTGGTTCTAAATCAATAGTTGTTTAGTTGTCCGAAAAATGTAGGGAAACATTACCTTGCTTGACCATGCTGTAGGTCATGTAACTGTTTGTTACATGCCATATGTTTTGTTGACTTCACCGGACAGATGTTGCTCTCTGGTTTTGTAATGAAACAAATGTGTGGTTGAATTTATTCTGCCACTGTGTCCAGAGTGCATAAAAGGAGATTACCGTGACTCAATGCTCACGTGGAATTTTACTGCGTTTTTCTTGTCCGATTTTTCCTGAATTTTACATTTCTCATAACTGCCTGTAGTATGTTCACCACAACATCCCTACACTTGACCATGTAACCTGACCAGGTAAAAACTCTAGGGCACAGTGTTTACCTAGGTCAGGAGGCATGGTAAGGAACAATTCTACTGTGACTTCACTCTACTGTGATTCTACTCTACTGTGAATACTGTGACTCTACTCTACTGTGACTCTACTGTGAATATGGTGACTCTACTGTGACTCTACTCTACTGTGAATACTGTGACTCTACTGTGACTCTACTCCACTGTAACTCTACTCTACTGTAACTCTACTCTACTGTGACTCTACTGTAACTCTACTCTACTGTAACTCTACTCTACTGTAACTCTACTCTACTGTGACTCTACTCTATTGTAATTCTACTACACTGTAACTCTATTCTATGGTGACTCTACTGTGACTCTACTGTACTGTGACTGTACTGTGACTCCTCCTCCTCCAGGGAGCCTTCACTCAGATCAAGTGCAGCTCTCCTCTGTACATCGGCGGAGTTCCACAATATGACAAAACCAAGAGCGCCGCGGCCGTGCTCCGCCCCTTCAGCGGCACCATCCAGAAGGTACTGTTTCTGTATAGATGACTCAGGTTGAGGGGCTGAAACAGCCGTACCTCCTGCCCTGTCACACCGGCTGCTTCCCAAATGGCCCATAGGGCTCTGGTCAAAGATAGTGCGCTATGTAGGGGAATAGGGTGCCACAGTCTCTCCGGGGGTCCGTTCAGTTCGATTACATGTTTGCTACATTGTGTAACGTCTTGTACTGAACGACACGTTTCTTGAACATTCTTGACTTTGAGGTACGTTTGCTCCGTTTTGGTGGGTGAGGCGAGGTGTGGCTTGAAGCAGTCAGTGAACGTATTTAAAGGGCAGGGGCTATTCCGACAGCGTTCCCAAAGCCACAACCCAACCCCTCCCCGTTTTTTTTCAGCTGGTCGTTCAGAACATCACCTGTTTCTGTTTTTAATTGAACATTGCATTATGTGTTTTCGTACTGAACACAGCCCAGTTGTTAGGTTCTTACTGCATGTGTCCCAGAGTTCCTAGTAAATAATGAGTCAGATGAAGAGTCAGATGAAGAGTCAGATGAAGAGCCAGATGAAGAGCCAGATGGAGAGCCAGATGAAGAGCCAGATGGAGAGCCAGATGAAGAGTCAGATGAAGAGTCAGATGAAGAGTCAGATGAAGAGCCAGATGAAGAGTCAGATGAAGAGTCAGATGAAGAGTCAGATGAAGAGTCAGATGAAGAGCCAGATGAAGAGCCAGATGAAGAGCCAGATGAAGAGCCAGATGAAGAGCCAGATGAAGAGCCAGATAATGAGTCAGATAATGAGCCAGGTGAAGAGCCAGATATCCCACAAACACAACTGATTTGGCTTTTCAAATACATGTTAAAGTGTTGGGATGGCCCATCTGACCACAGTATTTTGACTTTTGTGTATATTTCTCCTCGATTGTTCTTAATGTGTGTACTGTGGCAAGTTGACATATATTTTACAATGGTCAACTCAATTCATTAATTTATTCATTTGTTTGTTAATTCATTCAGTACTTCATTCATTAATTTGTTCGTATAGGAGAAGGAAACAATGATTGTTCATTTAACGTTCTCCTCATCTACCTGCCCCCCCACCCTCCCCTCTACTTGTTGTGTCAGCTGGTTCTGAATGACCGCAGCATCCCACTGACCAAGGACTTTGCTCTGGGGGTGAATGTGGAGAACGCAGCCCACCCATGTGTGCAGAGTCCCTGTGCCAACGGCGGCACCTGCAGGCCCAATTGGGATGACTACGAGTGTGACTGCCCTCTCGGCTACGATGGCCGGCACTGCCAGAAGGGTGAGAGACGGAAAATAAATTGTTCCCGCGTCCACATTTTTCACAAGTTATACTCTGTAGACTACATTCCGTATGACAAGGTAGATTTTCAACATTTTGGTGGAAAATATTTTGCATTTAAATGTACATTTTAATGTATGTAATATATTTGAACAACATAATCTCGCCTAAGCCGTTATCTTATCTGTTTTATGCTTTCGCTGTGCAGAATGTGGGAATTACTGTTTAAACAGTAAGTTTTCTATCACCATTATGTTCGTAAATACTAGGCTACCTCTGTTCATCTACCATATCAGACTTTAATAATGCTGTTTGTACACTTTTTTTGTTTACCTAGGGTATATTTACTAGGAACCACACAGAACAAACAGGCAAAAACCAGGAAGGAACTCATGAATTTGTAAATCAGAAACTCTCAAATTCGTTGAAAAACGTGTTCAGTTGCAAAATATTTTGCTACAGTGTGCACTAATGAATACACCCCTGTTCATTATCCTGTGCAGCGTTGTCTGTGTCCCGGTTCCCCTCAGTTAGTACCATGCTTAGGAGGACATCTAGTGGCCACATTGTGTAAATGTTATTTTCTTTTCAGCTGTCACAGAGGCCATTGAGATTCCACAATTCATTGGCCGCAGCTACCTCACATACGACAATCGTGAAATCCTGAAAAGGTTTGTCTATGTGTGTGTGTGCGTGCGTGCGTGCGTGCATGTACGTGTGCTTTAGAGAAAACACTACCACTAAAATAGTATTTTCTGAAGCATTAGGTTCAGACAGAAATACTATGACTTCAGCAGTAGTTGAGTTATACTGCATGACATAGTTTCTGTAATTAGCTTTAGTCAGATGATGTACACTACACAGTCAGCCAATGTGAGTATAACCCAGTCAACTAGAAAGCCCTCTGGGTTTGTGGGATTTTAAGGAAAGTGATGCGTGTGCCACTCTGTGCTGACAGATCCTGTGTGTTTCCCACCCCAGGGTTTCGGGCGTCAGGACCAACATGTTTATGCGCTTTAAGAGCACTGCGAAGGATGGTCTGTTGCTATGGCGAGGCGACAGCCAAGTGAGGCCCAACAGTGACTTCCTGTCTTTAGGACTGCAGGATGGAGCACTCATTTTCAGGTGAACCCCTGACCTCACACACCCCTCGACCACACCTTCCCGTTTCCCTAATGGTGAACCCCTGATGTCACACATCACTCGAGTCCACACCTTCCCGTTTCCCTAATGGTGAATCCCTGACGTCACACATCACTCGAGTCCACACCTTCCCGTTTCCCTAATGGTGAACCCCTGATGTCACACATCACTCGAGTCCACACCTTCCCGTTTCCCTAATGGTGAATCCCTGACGTCACACATCACTCGAGTCCACACCTTCCCGTTTCCCTAATGGTGAACCCCTGACGTTACACATCACTCGAGTCCACACCTTCCCTTTCCCTAATGGTGAATCCCTGACGTCACACATCACTCGAGTCCACACCTTCCCTTTCCCTAATGGTGAACCCCTGACGTCACACATCACTCGAGTCCACACCTTCCCTTTCCCTAATGGTGAACCCCTGATGTCACACATCACTCGAGTCCACACCTTCCCTTTCCCTAATGGTGAACCCCTGATGTCACACATCACTCGAGTCCACACCTTCCCTTTCCCTAATGGTGAATCCCTGACGTCACACATCACTCGAGTCCACACCTTCCCTTTTCCCTAATGGTGAACCCCTGATGTCACACATCACTCGAGTCCACACCTTCCCTTTCCCTAATGATGAACCCCTGACGTCACACATCACTCGAGTCCACACCTTCCCTTTCCCTAATGGTGAACCCCTGATGTCACACATCACTCGAGTCCACACCTTCCCGTTTCCCTAATGGTGAATCCCTGACGTCACACATCACTCGAGTCCACACCTTCCCTTTCCCTAATGGTGAACCCCTGATGTCACACATCACTCGAGTCCACACCTTCCCTTTCCCTAATGGTGAACCCCTGATGTCACACATCACTCGAGTCCACACCTTCCCTTTCCCTAATGGTGAACCCCTGATGTCACACATCACTCGAGTCCACACCTTCCCGTTTCCCTAATGGTGAATCCCTGATGTCACACATCACTCGAGTCCACACCTTCCCTTTCCCTAATGGTGAACCCCTGATGTCACACATCACTCGAGTCCACACCTTCCCTTTCCCTAATGATGAACCCCTGATGTCACACATCACTCGAGTCCACACCTTCCCGTTTCCCTAATGGTGAATCCCTGACGTCACACATCACTCGAGTCCACACCTTCCCGTTTCCCTAATGGTGAACCCCTGACGTCACACATCACTCGAGTCCACACCTTCCCTTTCCCTAATGGTGAACCCCTGACGTCACACATCACTCGAGTCCACACCTTCCCTTTCCCTAATGGTGAACCCCTGATGTCACACATCACTCGAGTCCACACCTTCCCGTTTCCCTAATGGTGAACCCCTGATGTCACACATCACTCGAGTCCACACCTTCCCTTTCCCTAATGGTGAATCCCTGACGTCACACATCACTCGAGTCCACACCTTCCCGTTTCCCTAATGGTGAACCCCTGATGTCACACATCGCTCGAGTCCACACCTTCCCTTTCCCTAATGGTGAACCCCTGATGTCACACATCACTCGAGTCCACACCTTCCCGTTTCCCTAATGGTGAACCCCTGACGTCACACATCACTCGAGTCCACACCTTCCCTTTCCCTAATGGTGAACCCCTGACGTCACACATCACTCGAGTCCACACCTTCCCTTTCCCTAATGGTGAACCCCTGATGTCACACATCACTCGAGTCCACACCTTCCCGTTTCCCTAATGGTGAACCCCTGATGTCACACATCACTCGAGTCCACACCTTCCCTTTCCCTAATGGTGAATCCCTGACGTCACACATCACTCGAGTCCACACCTTCCCGTTTCCCTAATGGTGAACCCCTGATGTCACACATCGCTCGAGTCCACACCTTCCCTTTCCCTAATGGTGAACCCCTGATGTCACACATCACTCGAGTCCACACCTTCCCGTTTCCCTAATGGTGAACCCCTGACGTCACACATCACTCGAGTCCACACCTTCCCTTTCCCTAATGGTGAACCCCTGACGTCACACATCACTCGAGTCCACACCTTCCCTTTCCCTAATGGTGAACCCCTGACGTCACACATCACTCGAGTCCACACCTTCCCTTTCCCTAATGGTGAACCCCTGACGTCACACATCACTCGAGTCCACACCTTCCCGTTTCCCTAATGGTGAACCCCTGACGTTACACATCACTCGAGTCCACACCTTCCCGTTTCCTAATGGTGAACCCCTGACGTCACACATCACTCGAGTCCACACCTTCCCGTTTCCTAATGGTGAACCCCTGACGTTACACATCACTCGAGTCCACACCTTCCCTTTCCCTAATGGTGAACCCCTGACGTCACACATCACTCGAGTCCACACCTTCCCTTTCCCTAATGGTGAACCCCTGATGTCACACATCACTCGAGTCCACACCTTCCCTTTCCCTAATGGTGAACCCCTGATGTCACACATCACTCGAGTCCACACCTTCCCTTTCCCTAATGGTGAACCCCTGATGTCACACATCACTCGAGTCCACACCTTCCCGTTTCCCTAATGGTGAACCCCTGATGTCACACATCACTCGAGTCCACACCTTCCCGTTTCCCTAATGGTGAACCCCTGATGTCACACATCACTCGAGTCCACACCTTCCGTTTCCCTAATGGTGAACCCCTGACGTCACACATCACTCGAGTCCACACCTTCCCTTTCCCTAATGGTGAACCCCTGATGTCACACATCACTCGAGTCCACACCTTCCCGTTTCCCTAATGGTGAACCCCTGATGTCACACATCACTCGAGTCCACACCTTCCCTTTCCCTAATGGTGAATCCCTGACGTCACACATCACTCGAGTCCACACCTTCCCGTTTCCCTAATGGTGAACCCCTGATGTCACACATCGCTCGAGTCCACACCTTCCCTTTCCCTAATGGTGAACCCCTGATGTCACACATCACTCGAGTCCACACCTTCCCGTTTCCCTAATGGTGAACCCCTGACGTCACACATCACTCGAGTCCACACCTTCCCTTTCCCTAATGGTGAACCCCTGACGTCACACATCACTCGAGTCCACACCTTCCCTTTCCCTAATGGTGAACCCCTGATGTCACACATCACTCGAGTCCACACCTTCCCGTTTCCCTAATGGTGAACCCCTGATGTCACACATCACTCGAGTCCACACCTTCCCTTTCCCTAATGGTGAATCCCTGACGTCACACATCACTCGAGTCCACACCTTCCCGTTTCCCTAATGGTGAACCCCTGATGTCACACATCGCTCGAGTCCACACCTTCCCTTTCCCTAATGGTGAACCCCTGATGTCACACATCACTCGAGTCCACACCTTCCCGTTTCCCTAATGGTGAACCCCTGACGTCACACATCACTCGAGTCCACACCTTCATTTTCCCTAATGGTGAACCCCTGACGTCACACATCACTCGAGTCCACACCTTCCCTTTCCCTAATGGTGAACCCCTGACGTCACACATCACTCGAGTCCACACCTTCCCTTTCCCTAATGGTGAACCCCTGACGTCACACATCACTCGAGTCCACACCTTCCCGTTTCCCTAATGGTGAACCCCTGACGTTACACATCATTCGAGTCCACACCTTCCCGTTTCCTAATGGTGAACCCCTGACGTCACACATCACTCGAGTCCACACCTTCCCGTTTCCTAATGGTGAACCCCTGACGTTACACATCACTCGAGTCCACACCTTCCCTTTCCCTAATGGTGAACCCCTGACGTCACACATCACTCGAGTCCACACCTTCCCTTTCCCTAATGGTGAACCCCTGATGTCACACATCACTCGAGTCCACACCTTCCCTTTCCCTAATGGTGAACCCCTGATGTTACACATCACTCGAGTCCACACCTTCCCTTTCCCTAATGGTGAACCCCTGATGTCACACATCACTCGAGTCCACACCTTCCCGTTTCCCTAATGGTGAACCCCTGATGTCACACATCACTCGAGTCCACACCTTCCCGTTTCCCTAATGGTGAACCCCTGATGTCACACATCACTCGAGTCCACACCTTCCGTTTCCCTAATGGTGAACCCCTGATGTCACACATCACTCGAGTCCACACCTTCCCTTTCCCTAATGATGAACCCCTGACGTCACACATCACTCGAGTCCACACCTTCCCGTTTCCCTAATGGTGAACCCCTGATGTCACACATCACTCGAGTCCACACCTTCCCGTTTCCCTAATGGTGAACCCCTGACGTTACACATCACTCGAGTCCACACCTTCCCTTTCCCTAATGGTGAACCCCTGATGTCACACATCACTCGAGTCCACACCTTCCCTTTCCCTAATGGTGAACCCCTGATGTCACACATCACTCGAGTCCACACCTTCCCGTTTCCCTAATGGTGAACCCCTGACGTCACACATCACTCGAGTCCACATCTTCCGTTTCCCTAATGGTGAATCCCTGATGTCACACATCACTCGAGTCCACACCTTCCCTTTCCCTAATGGTGAACCCCTGATGTCACACATCACTCGAGTCCACACCTTCCGTTTCCCTAATGGTGAACCCCTGACGTCACACATCACTCGAGTCCACACCTTCCCGTTTCCCTAATGGTGAACCCCTGATGTCACACATCACTCGAGTCCACACCTTCCGTTTCCCTAATGGTGAATCCCTGATGTCACACATCACTCGAGTCCACACCTTCCCTTTCCCTAATGATGAACCCCTGATGTCACACATCACTCGAGTCCACACCTTCCCGTTTCCCTAATGGTGAACCCCTGACGTCACACATCACTCGAGTCCACACCTTCCCGTTTCCCTAATGGTGAACCCCTGATGTCACACATCACTCGAGTCCACACCTTCCGTTTCCCTAATGGTGAATCCCTGATGTCACACATCACTCGAGTCCACACCTTCCGTTTCCCTAATGGTGAACCCCTGATGTCACACATCACTCGAGTCCACACCTTCCCTTTCCCTAATGATGAACCCCTGACGTTACACATCACTCGAGTCCACACCTTCCCTTTCCCTAATGATGAACCCCTGACGTTACACATCACTCGAGTCCACACTAGAAGTTGACCGGTTAATCGGCATGGCCGATTAATTAGGGACGATTTCAAGTTTTCATAACAATCGGTAATCTGCATTTTTGGATGCCGATTATGGCCGATTACATTGCACTCCACAAGGAGACTGCGTGGCCGGCTGACCACCTGTTACGCGAGTGCAGCAAGGAGCCAAGGTAAGTTGCTAGCTAGCATTAGACTTATCTTATAAAAACATAATCAATCTTAACATAATCACTAGTTAACTACACATGGTTGATGATATTACTAGATTAACTAGCTTGTCCTGTGTTGCAAATAATCAATACGGTGCCTGTTAATTTATCGTCGAATCACAGCCTACTTCGCCAAACGGGTGATGATTTAAGAACCACATTCGTGAAAAAAGCACTGTCGTTGCACCAATGTACCTAACCATAAACATCAATACCTTTCTTAAAATCAATACCACAAGTATATATTTTTTAACCTGCATATTTAGTTAAAAGAAATTCATGTTAGCAGGCAATATTAACTAGGGAAATTGTGTCACTTCTCTTGCGTTCTGTGCAAGCAGAGTCAGGGTATATGCAGCAGTTTGGGCCGCCTGGCTCGTTGCGATCTGTGTGAAGACCATTTCTTCCTAACAAAAAGACCGTAATTAATTTGCCAGAATTTTACATAATTATGATATAACATTGAAGGTTGTGCAATGTAACAGCAATATTCAGACTTAGGGATGCCACCCGTTTGATAAAATAGGGAACGGTTCTGTATTTCACTGAAAGAATAAACATTTTGTTTTTCGAAATGATCGTTTCAGGATTTGACCATATTAATGACCAAAGGCTCATATTTCTGTGTGTTTATTATATTATAATTAAGTCTAGGATTTGATATTGAAAGAGCAGTCTGACTGAGCGGTGGTAGGCAGCAGCAGGCTCGTAAGCATTCATTCAAACAGTACTTTCCTGCGTTTGCCAGCAGCTCTTCGCAATGCTTGAAGCACAGCGCTGTTTATGACTTCAAGCCTATCAACTCCCCAGAGATTAGGCTGGCAATACTATAGTGCCTATAAGAACATCCAATAGTCAAAGGTATATGAAATACAAATGGTATAGAGAGAAATAGTCCTATAATTCCTATAATAACTACAACCTAAAACGTCTTAACTGGGAATACTGAAGACTCATGTTAAAAGGAACCACCAGCTTTCATATGTTCTCATGTTCTGAGCAAGGAACTTAAACGTTAGCTTTTTTACATGGCACATATTGCACTTTTACTTTCTTCTCCAACACTTTGTTTTTGCATTATTTAAACCAAATTGAACATGTTTCATTATTTATTTGAGACTAAATGTATTTTTATTTATGTATTATATTAAGGAAAAATAAGTGTTCATTCACTATTGTTGTAATTGTCATTATTACAAATATATATATAAAAATCGGCCGATTAATTGGTATCTGCTTTTTTGGGCCTCCAATAATCGGTATTGGCGTTGATAAATCAGAATCGGTTGACCTCTAGTCCACACCTTCCCTTTCCCTAATGCTTCCTGCAGAAGAAAAAACTCCTCTGGTCATGCTGTGGTAAGACAGCACAAACAGGTCTGGGACCAGGCTGGTAAAAACATTGCCCAGCCTTTTCTTTCCGTATCTTTGGGACAGTTTCCTGGATACAGATTAAGGCCAGGATTGATTGCGATTCGTGTTAGATCCGCAATATAGCGCAATTTGCATTTAAAGGTAATTTCCGATTGAGATTAACATATGCAGCATTTACCGTGAATGCGTTCTCCACAAATGCGGGAACATTGCCTTTAAAAGGTGCATAGCCCCGAAAAGGATGAATCCCAGCTTAAGCCTTAAAACTACGCATAGACTAAAAAGTAGACTCCGTACACCATTTTGTTGGTCCAGGACTAGGCATAATCGGCATCTGGGAAACCAACCCTTTGAGTTGAGCCTTGTCGTATGTGCATTGTTTCATTCCTGGCTGTGGGATGATTGTAGCAGTAGTTAATTCCAATGTTGTCTTCCTGTGTCTGTAGCTATAACCTGGGCAGTGGTGTGGCCAATGTGATCGTCAACGGAACCTTCAGCGATGGAAGGTGGCACAGAGTAAAGGCTGTCAGGTGCTTTTCAATGCCTTCTCACTTGGAAATTAAAATAAGAAAAATGCCTTACATTCTACTAGGGTTTCTGGGAATACAACATAATGTGTCTTATTGCAGGTGGCAAACTTGTATGACATTGTAGATTAATCTCCCATTTGATCTTGTATTCCGTTGTAACATTTTGTGCATATGGAATCAGGCAGTGTCTAAGACATTTGGGAAGAATTTGGAGGTCTGTCTCATTGCTTCAATTGGACTTCTTTAGACAAGTCTGGGAAATAGACATAAAACTGTGTGTGTATGTATGTGTGTGTGTGTGTGTTTCTCTGCCTTGATGTATGTGCGTATCTCAATGTAGTCTCTAGGCCAGTGTACAGCGGCATCATGGGCCACAGAAAAGACCTGAGAAATGACAGTAAATGACAGGAATGACAGTAAATGTACATGTATTGTACACCAAGACCCCATCAATGTACAGCCCTTCCTCTATGTAGAATACATCCAGACTTAGGGTCCAAGTGGATTGATTCTCTCATGACCTGCTTAGCTCCATTTTATTGAGCTAACATCCATTATATGAGTGTCAGGGGGGGGGATTAGAAAGATGAAAGAAGTAATTACACTCTTCCTATCTGGAACTCTCATCCATTCATCTCCCCCCCTCTCTCTCGTTGTGTGTCATTCTGTTGCACGTCCTTCCTGTTGTTGTGTGTTCTTCAGGGATGGCCAGACTGGGAAGCTGACAGTGGATGACTATGGGGCCCAGACTGGCAGGTCACCTGGGAAGATGAGACAGCTGAACGTCAACGGGGTCTTGTATGTCGGTATGTCACCACCACAGCTATGTAGTCACCTATATTATTCCTGGGGTTGCACTTTGCGTCACTCCACCTCTGAAAGTTCTGTGCCTCCCGGCTGACAGTTCCACTAACTCCATTCTCTATTGCCGCTGATTAAGATTTCATCCAAAGTGCAATGTCATCGTATTTTTAAGAAACTATTGTGTAGTTTACACTAAATCATCATTAGTCCCTATTAAAAGTGACTGGGCAGTGAAGTAGGTGCAGCCGTGGCAGGTAGCCTGGCGGGTAGGAGCGTTGGGCCAGTAACCCAAAGGTTGCTATTTCGAATCCCCGAGCTGACGAGGTAAAAATCTGTCGTTCTGCCTATGAGCAAGGCAGTTAACCTACTGTTTCCCTGGCGCCGATGACGTGGATGTTGATTTAAGGCAGCCTCCCGCAACTCTCTGATTAGAGGGGTTATGTTAAATGCGGAAGACAGATTTCAGTTGAATGCATTCAGTTGTACAACTGACTAGGTATCCCCCTTTCCCATTCCCTTCCATGGATAGTCTCCTGGATTCTCATTGCATCCTCCGTTCCAATGTCTGTCTGGTGGTTCCTCAGTTCCAATGTCTGTCTGTCAGTTCCTCAGTTCCAATGTCTGCCTTGCAGTTCCTCAGTTCCAATGTCTGTCTGGTGGTTCCTCAGGTCCAATCTCTGTCTGTCTGTCGTCTGTCTGGTGGTGGTTCATCAGTTCCAATGTCTGTCTGGCGGTTCATCAGTTCCAATGTCTGTCTCTCTGGCGGTTCCTCAGTTCCAATGTCTGTCTGGCGGTTCCTCAGTTCCAATGTCCGTCTGTCTGGCGGTTCCTCAGTTCCAATGTCTGTCTGTCTGGCGGTTCCTCAGTTCCAATGTCTGTCTGTCTGGCGGTTCCTCAGTTCCAATGTCCGTCTGTCTGGCGGTTCCTCAGTTCCAATGTCTGTCTGTCTGTCTGTCTGTCTGTCTGTCTGTCTGTCTGTCTGTCTGTCTGTCTGTCTGTCTGTCTGTCTGTCTGTCTGTCTGTCTGGTGGTTCCTCAGTTCCAATGTCCGTCTGTCTGTCTGTCTGTCTGTCTGTCTGTCTGTCTGTCTGTCTGTCTGTCTGTCTGGTGGTTCCTCAGTTCCAATGTCCGTCTGTCTGGCGGTTCCTCAGTTCCAATGTCTGTCTGTCTGTCTGGCGGTTCCTCAGTTCCAATGTCTGTCTGTCTGTCTGGCGGTTCCTCAGTTCCAATGTCTGTCTGTCTGTCTGGCGGTTCCTCAGTTCCAATGTCTGTCTATCTATCTGGTGGTTCCTCAGTTCCAATGTCTGTCTGTCTGTCTGTCTGTCTGTCTGTCTGTCTGTCTGTCTGTCTGTCTGTCTGTCTGTCTGTCTGGTGGTTCCTCAGTTCCAATGTCTGTCTGGCGGTTCCTCAGTTCCAATGTCTGTCTGTCTGGCGGTTCCTCAGTTCCAATGTCTGTCTGTCTGGTGGTTCCTCAGTTCCAATGTCTGTCTGTCTGGCGGTTCCACTGTCTGTCTGATGGTTGGAAGACTAAATGTAAGCTAGTACAACCTATGTTGATCATGATATGATGATTGTTAAGATAGCAATAACAGCAATGGTAATAGTTATGACTGTGATGATAATGGTTATGACTGTGATGATAATGGTTATGACTGTGATGATAATGGTTATGATGGTGATGACGATGATGATGACAAAGAAAATTATCGTGATGATAGTGATGGCAATTTGGGTGATGGTGTTGATAATGGTTATGATGGTGATAAGGGTAGTCATGGTCAGAAATGTCATATTGTAATTATGATGAAGATGAGTAGGATTAGAACTTTAATGCCTGATGTCTCTGCTCTGCCTAGGGGGGATGAAGGAGATTGCTCTGCACACTAACCGGCAGTACAGTGGAGGTCTGGTGGGCTGCGTCTCCCACTTCACCCTGTCCACCGACTACCACCTCTCCCTAGTGGAGGACGCTGCCGATGGCAAGAACATCAACACTTGTACCAACTAAAAGTTCTGTGTGTCCAGGGCCCGTAGTCATTAAGCATCTCAGAGTAGGAGTGCTGATCTAGAATCAGTTTAGCCTTTTAGATGAGAAAGCATGACAGGAGGAACCTGATCCCATATCAGCACTTCTACTCTGAGATGCTTTGTGAATACGGGCCTTGGGCTTTCTGTCCACTCAGCAGCAAGACACGTTCACCAAAGGACCCAATAGCACAAGTGCAACGAGACTGGAGTGGAGAGACCTCGCTAGAACTTCCTGAAAATGTAAGGTTGCAACTTTGACATCCGAAGGACAATTTCATGGGATGGTTTCGACGATATCCATATATTTTTTTCTACATCCTTATTGGATGATTTGGAGAACCAAAAGATGTAGTAATGAAGGATGTTTTTGATAAAGTGACATGATGTTTGTAGAAAAATAACCTTTTTTTTAGTTGTATTTTTTAAGCCTGCTCTTGGCACACAGAGTCATGTTATTGTGATTGTTGTGTTGTGGTGTCTGTATCAACCAGTCCATAGACTACAGTGTTTTTGACTTCAATTCATGTGAGTTGTTTGCAGGTTGCTAGTGTTTGGTGGCACCTTATTTGGGGAGAACGGGCTTGTGGTAATGACTGGAGCGGAATTAGTGGAATGGTATCGAATACAACAAACACATCGTTTCCATGGTTTCCAGGTGTTTGATGCCATTCCATTCACTCCGTTCCGGCCATTATTATGAGCCGTCCTCCCCTCAGCAGCCTCCACTGCTGGAAGGTGATGAAGATCAGCCGTGAGTGTCTAGGTGTTTCTTTCTTTCCCCTGTCTGGATATCAGGACATTTTCCTCTTTCAGTATCCATGTCTCTCTGCTTTTTCTCTACGACAAAGAAATATGCCAGATGGACACTATCATTATTGCACAGAAAAATATACAAGTCCCCAGCGTTTCCCAAACTTGGTCCTCGGGACCCCAAGAGGTGCACGTTTAGTTTTTTTGCCCTAACACGACACATCTGATTCAAATGATCGAAGCTTGATGATTAGCTGATTATTTGAATCAGCTGGTTAGTGCTAGGGCGAAAACCAAAACGTTCACCCTTTGAGGTTCCGATGGACTGAGTTTTGGGAAACCCTGATATAAGTCAACCAAAATAATGTGTGTAAAACACTATCACCCTCTTCATTTGATATGATGTACTGCACATGTCAGCCTTTTAGTTGTGTTGTCGCTCCTGTTTTGAACCTGATGAATTTCCCCAGTTGTGTGTATTGGAAACCGCAAATACTAATAGTACATTTAGTTAGCATGTCATCTCAGGCCTAGGCTTACTGCAATAACAAGTTCACCACCAAGGACATTCTGACAATGTTCTGTGTTGATATTTTGTCGGATTTTGGGAAAGTTTTTGTTGCTAAAATGTTCATGTTTGATTTAAAACAGAAAATAATACTCAATGTCCAGAGAACATTGCTAATGATAGATATTTGGAATAAAAAATGTGATTGATTTCAATGAAGTTCAAACAGGTAGTCGTTATCTAGCTAATATGTTACCGTTTTATTTGGACTGTGCTATGGTAACTACTGCATTCCACAGAAATCAATGAAGACATTGCCACAGCTTTTAAGTTCGCTCTTTTGTGAAGATGATGTTTTTTTGCCGTGTTCCTTTTGATGTTCCTTTGATGTCGTTATATATATTTTGTCATCATATATTTTGTCTGTGGCCTACTGCAAATCTTTGAATAATGACTCCCCTTCTGACTGTTAAGAATAAAATGACTGGCTGAAGTGGACTATTTTACAAAATTGCCTCCACAAATAATCAGTGAAAGAAAATGTTGGTTTGACACGAACACATTTTGTTCTTCTATCCTCGTGGGAACCTAAAATGTATTTCCATTCCAAATCCTATTTTCCTTAACCCATACCCTAACCTAACTCCTAAACCTCTTACCCTAACCCTAATTCTAACCATTAAGCTTAAAATAACCTTTGTCCTCATGGGGAATGTGGGAAATGTCCATACAAGGGAACATTTTCTTTGTTCTACTATCCTTGTGGGGACTTTTGGAGATTTCATGTCCCCACAAGGATAGAAGAACCACCCCCCCCCCCCCCCCCCCCCCACCACCACCACCACCACACACACACTTTTCTGGTGACACATTTGAAGCTGCTTGAGTCTCACCTAGTCCTTCACCTCTTGACCGCTCCTTCTGTGAAAGAGAAGAACAGAACAAGAATCACAGCAGGAACTGCCTCTGTTGGATAATTTCTTGACCTATTGATGGCTTGGAAAAATCTGACTGTTTATTACTTTGGATGTTTGTTATGAGTTGTTTATTTGAATTCCCTTTGGATGAGTCTTTTGACATCCCTGTGATGAATGACACTTGAGCATCACCCTACAGTTTGTTGTCGTGCACTGTAACTTCACTTGTTTCTATTGGGTTGCAAAAATATATAGATTTCTTTTTCAGATAGCTTTGTTGACATGCCAGGATGGATCTCCAAATCAAATCTGACTTTATACCTGCGGTCTGAACAGGTATACAGCCAAGGTTGGTGATTTACTGCCACCTGGAGTTATGGAATGTTTGCTTTTTGATCCTTCCTTAATCCATAGAAAGTCCCATCCAGATTACTACTTCAAAACGGTGAAAGCCCTCAATGGCGCTGCCCATGCGAAAAACAGGCGTTTGGGCCAAGTGCGCCCTCTATCCAACTATGGAGCCAGGTGCACATCACACGCATGTCCATTAACAGATTGCAGCAGCTACTTTCTTGAATGAGATCAAAAGGGCACTCCAGCAGAGAAGGGAGCATGATTTCACATCCCAAAATGCCATTGAATAGTAGACATAGAGGTTACATTTGATTTTAATCAACAGCTGGGAGATTATTTTGTGAATCTGCAATGTCACGCCACATCGCATCCCAACATTCCTCTTTTGACCTGGTTTCTCCCCTGCTGGGTGTTACCAATAATATCAATGCTACAAATCAATGGCGTTCCTCCACGCCCTGGGCCAGACGGGCCAGTTAGCTGTTCATGCAGGGATCCACAATCTACTCTCATTTCCACTGCATCTGTGACCTTGACCACTTGACCACTTTATCGCTTGAATTTAACAACAGTAGAAACTCCCTTCATTCCAATGCGCCGCGCCTTACACCAAATCATATATGCATTTAAATCCAAGACAGGGAGTATGTAAATGCTGTCTTCTGGAAGAGGAGATCTGGGATGCTAGCTCAAGATAGGAGCAGACATGTATCCCCAAAACCCAGCAAGATGTTCAGACATTCAATAAAAAAGCTTTGCCATTAGAGTGATGAAATAATGTGTATTGGCTTTTCCTGGTAATTGAAGTTTATATGCTGATAAACACTGATGATAAACCAAACCCTTTATGATGGTTGAATGATCTCCAATGAAACAGTGTGATTTTGACCCTGGTTTAGCTCAAACTGCAGGACACTACAGTACATTTTGTGACTGTAATAATGTGTTAGTTAATTAATAAATGATGAATGAATAATTCTAGTCAGGTTGTGCTGCCTGTAGTCACTTAGAAATGTCCAGATTCAGATGATTACATTATTCAATAATATACAATAATATAACATCATTTACTTTGAATTGCTGTCACTAAGCATATGACACACACACATTTTTAAATAGCTGCCTTGTGCTCGCTACTGGTGTATTTTAGAATATGTATCAATTATGCAGCATGTTCAGAGACACACTGTTCTTGGTAAGGCTGTGAGGGAATCTGATTTTCATTGTGCTCAGAGTATTCCTGTAACATTGACATAAAATTATTTTTGTAACATTGTTCTAAAAGTATTTCTGTAACAATGACCTGAGATTATTTCTGTAACAATGACATAAGAGTATTTCTGTAACAATGACCTAAGAGTATTTCTGTAACAATGACCTAAGAGTATTTCTGTAACAATGACCTAAGAGTATCTCTGTAACTCACAGTAACATTATTAATTGTTCAAGTACTGTTCCCATGCTACCCCTTCTGAGGGGAAATGGCAAAAAACTGGTTATACTTAAATGAACTACAATTTAAAAAGGCTGTATATGTCATTCATGAAGTCTTTAAGAGCACTACATAAGTGCTTCACATGATGTTGTTATAAAAGAGCAAAGCCATACTGCATAAAAGGTGATATCATTACACAGGGTGCTTTGCCACCCTTCATACAGCATGACATGCTTATGATTTCTGAAGAATTTATGCCTTATAAAGTGTTTATGAAGGCTTCAATTAAAGCATATAATTATGTAGTATGTACTGTAGTAGTAGTATGTAGTATTATGTAGTAGCATGTAGTAGTGTGTACTATTATGTAGTAGTAGTACTATGTAGTAGTACAGCATGTAATAGTATGTAGTAGTATTATGTAGTAGTATTTAGTAGTATGTATTAGTGTGTAGTAGTAGTATGTAGTAGTATGCATTAGTGTGTAGTATTAGTATCTAATAGCATGTAGTAGTATTATGTAGTAATATGTAGTAGTAGTAAACTCAGCAAAAAAAGAAACGTCCTCTCACTGTCAACTGTGTTTATTTTCAGCAAACTTAACATGTGTAAATATTTGAACATAACAAGATCCTGTGCAGGTGTTGTTACACGTGGTCTGCCACTGCGAGGACGATCAGCTGTCCATCCTGTCTCCCTGTAGCGCTGTCTTAGGCGTCTCACAGTACGGACATTGTAATTTCTTGCCCTGGCCACATCTGCAGTCCTCATGCCTCCTTGCAGCATGTCTAAGGCACGTTCACGCAGATGAGCAGGGACCCTGGGCATCTTTCTTTTGTTTTTTTAGAGTCAGTAGAAAGACCTTAATTGCCTACCGTCTGTAAGCTGTTGGTGTCTTAACGACCGTACCACAGGTGCATGTTCATTCATTGTTGATGGTTCATTGAACAAGCATGGGAAACAGTGTTTAAACCCTTTACAATTAAGATCTGTGAAGTTATTTGGATTTTTACAAATTATCTTTGAAAGACAGGGTCCTGAAAAAGGGACGTTTCTTTTTTTGCTGAGTTTATTATGTAGTAGTGTGTAATGTGTGGTCCCGTGTGGCTCAGTTGGTAGAGCATGGCGCTTGCAACGCCAGGGTTGTGGGTTCAATTCCCACGGGGGGACCAGGGTTCAATTCCCACGGGGGAACCAGGATGAATATGTATGAACTTTCCAATTTGTAAGTCGCTCTGGATAAGAGCGTCTGCTAAATGACGTAAATGTAATAGTATTATGTCATAGTATCTAATAGTATGTATTATTTAGTAGTATGTAGTAGAGGTGTGTTGTAGTAGTATTATGAAATAGTATGTAGTAGTGTGTAGTAGTAGTATCTAATAGTATTATGTAGTAGTATCTAATAGTATGTAGTAGTATTATGTAGTAGTAGTAGTATGTAGCAGTAGTATGGAGTAGTACCATTATGTAGTATTATGTAGTATGTGGTAAATTACCATAACCAAACAAATATTGCAGATGATAAAGGATGGGTATTAACGGTAAATGTAGGCTTCTATTGGTGATGTAAGTAATGGGGAATTGACACAACAAATAATGCACACAATGAAGTTATGAAACACTGAATACCCACGAAATGGCAGGAGAGAGCGCATTCTGGAGAGATGTGTCTTGTGCATCGGAGTCACAATCCCCATATTCTTGGACCGTGGCATCCCTGCTTCTTCCTCAATGGATTAGTCCACTGAGACAGGCACAAATTACACAGGTGTCTTGTGTGCCATGAAAAAAACTATATATTTGCGAGTGCTCTAAAAAAAATTATTATGTTTTCAATACAGACCCCTTTTGTCAAGCAGTAAGCTATTCCATATAAGGCACCCAGACTTTAAGAAAGTTTCACAGTATACCCTTAATCCTGTAATTAATCAAATCTAGTGATACATAACTTGTCATTTCTGCCATCCATTGTGACATTGTATGGAGGATAACCAACCTTCTAACCAACCTAGCTGCTATAAATGCTAGGTTACACCGTTTCTTCTGATACTGTAACAGTCTCCAGTATCAACACCTACAAACAAACCAAAACAGGGAGAAGGGAGAATCTGTAGACATGCTGAGATAAAAGATCATACTCTTTGCAAGAATTCAGCCAGCCTTCACAAGATCATAACATACTGTAGGCAATATGTCCCCTTTTGTGTTTTTCACTTCCAGCAGAGGAATTACATTTCTGAGTGCATGATGTTCAGTTTCACTGGCACATAGTATGTTATATGGATGGTCTTACCTCGTACCCTTTTTCCCCCAATTTTTGCCTAAAAAGACATACCCAAATCTAACTGCCTGTAGCTCAGGACCTGAAGCAAGGATATGCATATTCTTGATACCATTTGAAAGGAAACACTTTGAAGTTTGTGTAAATGTGAAATTGAGGTAGGAGAATATAACACATTAGATCTGATAAAAGATAATCCAAAGAAAAAAAACATGCGTTTTAATTTTTCTTATTTTCATCATCTTTGAAATGCAAGAGAAAGGCCACCATGTATTATTGCAGTTCAGGTGCAATTTAGATTATGGCCACTAGATGGCAGCAGTGTATGTGCAAAGTTTTAGACTGATCCAATGAACCATTGCATTACTGTTCAAAATGTTGTATCAAGTCTGCCCAAATGTGGCTAATTGGTTTATTGATACATTTTCAAGTACATGTGCACTCAAACAATAGCATTGTATTCTTTCACTGTAATAGCTACTGTACATTAGACAGTGCAGTTAGATTATTATTATTTTTTTTTTACAATCGCTAGGACCCATTTCTCAATACTTAGGTCACTTTTTCAAAACTCTTCACACAGTGAGCACAACAGCAGTCTATGTGGGCTAAACTTTGGATCATTTTTCATTGCTTTGGCACAAAATGCATTCAATGACTACATCTTTCAAATTTCGTGAATTATTTTCTCACTCAGACACAACCACCACCAAAACTCTATGTACCTACAGGCCAATTTGCACATGTTTACATACTCTTTTCAAAACTGTTAAACTTAAGTTAAAAACCTAACATAACACAAAATTGAATAAGACACATTTATATTACAAATCTAAAAAAATGAAATACTATCAAAACAATTAGACCAACTACAGCTGATTCCCATTGTAGCTGAACACCTACCCAGGTGTTAGTCTTTCAATTACATTACCATCTATACAAAAGGGGACATTTTAGGAATAATGCTGTACTGTAATGTAAACATGGACCCAGCCAGAGAGAGAGAAGTGGCTGACAGAGTAAGAAGAGTGGCTGGGAGTGGGAGAGGGAGTGGGAGAGAGAGAGAGAGGGAGAGGAGGAGGGAGAGGAGTACGTACGCGTGGTGGAAGAAGACTGAGAGGAAGATCAAGAGCTGTAGTCTCAGATGTGATTAGGGCCACTATAATTGATCATGTAATAAATCCTGGGCTATCAATGAGAGAGGCTGGTCTGAGAGTGCAGACAAATCTGCAACGCTCAACAGTGGCATCTATTCTGAGAAATTTCCGACAAAACAACAGGTAAGATGTGCATTCTGCAAGGGCATCTGACTGAAACATTACAGAAGTAAATTGAGCAAAGCCTCTAAACCTACTTGTGTGTAATTGTAATTGTTTTTGTATTTGTATTTCTGCTTAGGACCCAACGGTTACCTCCTACAGGCGGGAGAGGTAGGATTTTCACTGCTGTGCAGGAAACTGCAATCGTTGATATGGTCATCAGAAACAATGGCATAAAACTCACAGAAATTCGGGACAAGTGCTGGCAGACAATGTACGGTAAGCATAAAACATTTTTCTAGAGTCCTGAAACAACATCAAGTCAGGGTGAAGCAGTTGTACACTATCCCCTTTGAGAGGAACTCTGAACGAGTCAAGCAACTCAGGAACCAATATGTCCAGGTAAGATGACTATAAAACACAGAACTGGTTTTGAACAAAACTAAACAGGGCAGAGACACACAATGGCATGTTTTAAGGTATAATGTAAACTACCGGAATAGCCTAACTAGAGAGAGAGTCATGGAGATAGAAGCCAGGCAAACACCCCACATATTCATCTTTGTGGATGAGGCTGGTTTCAACTTGGCCAAAACACTGCGCCGAGGAAGGAATGTGATTGGAAAAAGAGGCACAATGGATGTCCCGGGCCAGAGGGGTGCCAACATCACAATGTGTGCAGAAATATCCTCTAATGGATTGCTGTTACACAAACCGCTAATAGGGCCATACAACACCGAGCTTCTCATTTCATTCCTGGATGACCTCTATGGAAGGGTCGTGCCGGGTGAGGAAAGGGTTGCAGTGAGGCGAAATTGGCCAACGTTTGTAATTGTATGGGACAATGTGGCATTTCACCACTCCCGTGCAGTCACAGAGCGGTTTGCAGCCCATCCCAGGATGGTGTGTCACTTTTCCTCCTTCCTTACTCTCCATTCCTCAACCCCATAGAGGAATTATTTTCCTCATGGAGGTAGAAGGTTTATGACCACCATCCACATGATCAAATGTCCCTCCTGGACGCAATGAATGCTGGATGCCTGGACATATCTGCAGAAGATTGCCAGGGATGGACCAGGCACGCCAAAAGATTCTTTCCTAGGTGTATTGCCCAAGATGACATAAGATGTGACGTGGATGAGAACCTGTGGCCAAATGCATAAGACAGGGTTGACTAGCATTGCTACTGTATCTGTATCGGTAGATGGTGTATGTACAAATTATTTTATTTTGGAATCACTCAATGCCAAAAAATGACATAAAACATATTGAAGCATATTGCATCATGTCTGATTAATTCCTGTAACATATACTGCAGTGAATTCTAAACAGTTGAGAGGTGTCATTCTTGTTTTGTAAAGAACATTGTGTAATGCTACCTGTTGTTAGTGTTGTTTAGGTCATTGTTTTATGAGTGACAACGTGTGCTTGTTGAGTGACAACCTTTGCTAGTGTTATGGAATAATGAGTTGATTTGAGACATGTATGAAGTGTTTTGGTAGTTTTAGGGCATTTTGAATGTGAAATGAACTGCTGTGCTAAGCTGAAATTTGTCTAGGAGAACTGTGTGAAGAGTTTTGAAAAAGTGACCTAAGTATTGAGAAATAGGTCCTAGCGATTGTAAAAAACTGTAACAAGAATGTAATCTTTTTGCCCATATAAGATATGTCTATGTCCTGGGAAATGTTATTGTTACTTACAATGTCATGCTAATCACATTAGCGCACGTTAGCTCAACCGTCCCGCGGGGGGGGGGGGGGGGGGGGGGGGGGGGGGGGGGGGGGGGGATACCGATCCTGTAGAGATTTTAAACTGCAGTATTTTATGTCTGAGATTATGTGAACATGTCTGGGCATTCAAACATATATGTATCCATTCATCATCATCATCAATATTGTGTTGTGTACTGACTGTGCACCATGACAGTGTAGTCTGTAGAGCTGTTAATACCGCATCAGTGTGAAAAGTAGGGAATTAGCTAGGGAAATTGACAGATCAATAACATACATTGCTATACTGACTCGGATGAGCAATGTCAGAGTGGCATAGACTAAATACAGTAGAATAGAATATAGCATATACATATGAGATGAGTAAAGCAAAAATATGTAAACATTATGCAAGTGACTAGTGTTCCATTATTAAAGTGGCCAGTGATTTCAAGTCTTTGTGTACGGGGCAGCAGACTAAGGTGCATTGTTACGTAACAGAGTGGAAGCCGCCTAGTGATGGCTATTTAACAGTCTGATGGCCTTGAGATAGAAGCTGTTTGTCAGTCTCGGTCCCAGCTTTGATGCACCTGTACTGACCTCACCTTCTGGATGATAGCGAGGTGAACAGGCAGTGGCTTCAGTGTTTGTTGTCCTTGATGATCTTTTTGGCCTTCCTGTGACATCGGGTGCTGTAGGTGTCCTGGAGGGCAGGTAATATGCCCCCGGTGATGCGTTGGGCAGACCGCACCACCCTCTGGAGAGCCCTGTGGTTGTGGGCGGTGCAGTTTCCGTATCAGGCGGTGATACAGCCCGACAGGAAGCTCTCAATTGTGCATCTGTAAACGTTTGTGAGGGTTTTAGGTGCCAAGCCAAATTTCTTCAACCTCCTGAGGTTGAGGAGGCGCTATTGTGCCTCTTCAAGATGTCCTCCATTGTTAGTAGCTACCACAGCCACCATTGTCCACCATTGTTAGTAGCTACCACAGCCAGAAGGCGCTGTTGCACCTCCTTCACCACACTGTCTGTGTGGGTGGACCATTACAGATTGTCAGTGATGTGTATGCCAAGGAACTTGAAGCTTTCCACCTGCTCCACTGCGGTCCCGTCGATGTGGATAAGGGTGTGCTCCCTCTGCTGTTTCCTGAAGTCCACGATCAGCTCCTTTGTTTTGTCGACATTGAGTGAGAGGTTATTTTCCTGGCACCACACTCCCAGGGCCCTCACCTCCTCCCTGTAGGCTGTCTCGTCATTGTTGGTAATCAGGCCTACTACTGTTGTGTCGTCTGCAAACTTGATGATTGAGTTGGAGGTGTGCGTAGCCACTCAGTTATGGGTGAACAGGGAGTACAGGAGGTGGCTGAGCACGCACCCTTGTGGGGCCTCTATGTTGAGGATCAGCGAAGTGGAGGTGTTGTTTCCTACCTTCACCACCTGGGGGCGGCAGTGCATTGGCGATTGCAACGTCTGTGAATCTATTGGGGCGGTAAGCAATTTAAACATTTTTTTTTAAATTTACCCTTTATTTAACCAGGTATGCCAGTTGAGAACAAGTTCTCATTTACAACTACGACCTCGCCAAGATAAAGCAAAGCAGTGCGACACAAACAACAACACAGAGTAACACATGGAATAAACAAACGTACAGTCAATAACACAATAGAAAAGTCTATATACAGTGTGTGCAAATGAGGTAAGATTAAAAAATTGAAGTAGGTCTAGGGTGTCAGGTAAGGTGGAGGTGATATGATCCTTAACTAGCCTCTCAAAGCACTTCATGGTGACAGAAGTGAGTGCTACAGGCCGATAGTCATTTAGTTCAGTTACCTTTGCTTTCTTGGGTACAGGAACAATGGTGGACATCTTGAAGCAAGTGGGGACAGCAACCTGGGATAGGGAGAGATTGAATATGTCCGTAAACACTCCAGCCAGCTGGTCTGCGCATTGTGTGTAGATTGATGTAAACAAAATGTAATTTAATGAATTTTAGAATAAAGCAGTAACGTAACAAAATGTTGAAAAAGTAAAGCGGTCTTTCCGAATGCACTGTATAGTCTTGTGAGTGTGCATAGAGTCCATGCAAGATAGGGTCAATGCAAACAGTCCAGGTAACCATTTCATTCATTTATGGGTATTTAGCAGTCACGGCTTGGGGGTAGAAGCTGTCTCGGTGGAGAGCCGATGCTCCGGGTCTGTTTGCTATATGGTAGCTTTAAGGACATCTCTTTCCATGACACACTGACCAGGTGAATCCAGGACACCTCTTTCCATGACACACTGACCAGGTGAATCCAGGACACCTCTTTCCATGACACACTGACCAGGTGAATCCAGGCACTGATTTCCATGATATAGACTGACCAGGTGAATCCAGGCATCTCTTTCCATGACACAGAGTGACCAGGTGAAACCAGGCACCTCTTTCCATGACATACACTGATCAGGTGAATCCAGGTGAAAGCTATGATCCCTTGTTGTTGTCACTGGTTAAATCCACTTCAATCAGTGTAGATGAAGGGGAGATAAAGGAAGGATTTTTAAGCCTTGAGACAATTGAGACATGGATTGTGTAATGTGTGCCATTCAGAGGGTGAATGGGCAAGACAAAAGTGCTTTTGAACGGGGTATGGCAGTAGCCCCCCCGGTTTAAGTCAAGAACTGCAATGCTGCTGGGTTTTTCACCCTCAACAGTTTCCCATGTGTATCAAGAATGGTCCACCACCCAAAGGACATCCAGACAACTTGAACCAACTGTGGGAAGCATTGGAGTCAACATAGGTCAGCATCCCTGTGGAACGCTTTCAACACCTCGTAGAGTCCATGCCCCGACTAATTGACGCTGTTCTGAGGGCAAAAGATGGGTGCACCTGAATATTAGGAAGGTATTCTTTTTTTTTATATATTTTTTTTATCCCCTTTTCTCCCCAATTTTTGTGGTATCCAATCGCTAGTAATTACTATCTTGTCTCATCGCTACAACTCCCGTACGGGCTCGGGAGAGACGAAGGTCGAAAGCCATGCATCCTCCGAAGCACAACCCAACCAAGCCGCACTGCTTCTTAACACAGCGCGCCTCCAACCCGGAAGCCAGCCGCACCAATGTGTCGGAGGAAACACCGTGCACCCGCCCCCCTCGGTTAGCGCGCACTGCGCCCGGCCCGCCACAGGAGTCGCTGGAGCGCGATGAGACAAGGATATCCCTACCGGCCAAACCCTCCCTAACCCGGACGACGCTAAGCCAATTGTGCGTCGCCCCACGGACCTCCCGGTCACGGCCGGCTGCGACAGAGCCTGGGCGCGAACCCAGAGACTCTGGTGGCGCAGCTAGCACTGCGATGCAGTGCTCTAGACCACTGCGCCACCCGGGAGGCTAGGAAGGTATTCTTATTGTTTTGTACACTCAGTGTATAGCTCGGGTGGCTGGAGTCTTTGGACATTTGGACATTTTTCAGGCCTTTCTCTGACATCACCCGATATAGAGGTCCTGGGTGGCAGGGAAGAAGCTCAGCCCTGTGATGTACAGAGCTGTCCGCACCCCCCTCTGTAGCACTTTCTTGGGACATCTGCAGAATTCACGAGAGATTAAAAATAGAAAGGATCAGCTCATCATTTATTTGAGCTGAAAATGTGAAAATACTTCTTGACCTAAAATGAGAGTAATCCGAAGAAAACAGACGTGAAGCTCCAGGGAATAGACTTCCATGCAACCAGCTCAGTCCAGAAATATCATGAGTTCCTACAGTATTACAATTGAGGAGTCCTTCAAACTACCAAAGACTTTAATAATGTATGTTAAAAACTGCAGTTATGTTCCTTACATGCTTCTATGCGTTCCACTTTATTGCTGACGAAACCATGGATGGCTCTGCCAATGCTCTCCAATACAATGTGCTTTCATCTCGGCTCTTAATCCCAAAGAGACAACGGATCATCTCTAATTTATGGACTGATTTTTAGGGCCAATAGAAATGGAATCTGACTTTAATTGTTAACGTTTTATCATACCAACGTTTACAGTAGGTGTGACTGTTGTTAGAAAACCTTAAACTGCACTAAGTCAACCTCTGGATCTCTTACATAGTAACATTCCCTTAATGGAATACAGATGCTGCTTGTCCTGCGCTGCTTTGAATAAAGAAACATGTGTGTAAATCACTGCACTCAACAAGTCTGCTTTTTATGGTCTATTTTTTTTCTTACCCGTTTAATCTGTTTTTATTAATATTGGTTAATCCCCTCATAATCAAGCACATTCGTTTTATTATGACACAATTCCATTGCCCATGTAATTCATTATGACACAATTTCATTCCCCGTAGAACAGACCCATCATTATGGTCCAGGTTTTAGTAGAACAGACCCATCATTATGGTCCAGGTTTTAGTAGAACAGACCCATCATTATGGTCCAGGTTTTAGTAGAATAGACAGATCATTATGGTCCAGGTTTTAGTAGAACAGACCCATCATTATGGTCCAGGTTTTAGTAGAATAGACAGATCATTATGGTCCAGGTTTTAGTAGAACAGACCCATCATTATGGTCCAGGTTTTAGTAGAATAGACAGATCATTATGGTCCAGGTTTTAGTAGAATAGACAGATCATTATGGTCCAGGTTTTAGTAGAATAGACAGATCATTATGGTCCAGGTTTTAATAGAACAGACCCATCATTATGGTCCAGGTTTTAATAGAACAGACTCATCATTATGGTCCAGGTTTTAGTAGAATAGACAGATCATTATGGTCCAGGTTTTAGTAGAATAGACAGATCATTATGGTCCAGGTTTTAGTAGAATAGACCCATCATTATGGTCCAGGTTTTAGTAGAATAGACAGATCATTATGGTCCAGGTTTTAGTAGAATAGACAGATCATTATGGTCCAGGTTTTAGTAGAATAGACAGATCATTATGGTCCAGGTTTTAATAGAACAGACCCATCATTATGGTCCAGGTTTTAATAGAACAGACTCATCATTATGGTCCAGGTTTTAGTAGAATAGACAGATCATTATGGTCCAGGTTTTAGTAGAATAGACAGATCATTATGGTCCAGGTTTTAGTAGAACAGACCCATCATTATGGTCCAGGTTTTAGTAGAACAGACCCATCATTATGGTCCAGGTTTTAGTAGAATAGACCCATCATTATGGTCCAGGTTTTAGTAGAATAGACAGATCATTATGGTCCAGGTTTTAGTAGAATAGACAGATCATTATGGTCCAGGTTTTAGTAGAATAGACCCATCATTATGGTCCAGGTTTTAGTAGAATAGACAGATCATTATGGTCCAGGTTTTAGTAGAATAGACCCATCATTATGGTCCAGGTTTTAGTAGAATAGACCCATCATTATGGTCCAGGTTTTAGTAGAACAGACCCATCATTATGGTCCAGGTTTTAGTAGAATAGACAGATCATTATGGTCCAGGTTTTAGTAGAACAGACCCATCATTATGGTCCAGGTTTTAGTAGAACAGACCCATCATTATGGCCCAGGTTTTAGTAGAATAGACAGATCATTATGGTCCAGGTTTAAGTAGAATAGACAGATCATTATGGTCCAGGTTTTAGTAGAATAGACCCATCATTATGGTCCAGGTTTTAGTAGAATAGACAGATCATTATGGTCCAGGTTTTAGTAGAACAGACCCATCATTATGGTCCAGGTTTTAATAGAACAGACCCATCATTATGGTTCAGGTTTTAGTAGAATAGACAGATCATTATGGTCCAGGTTTTAGTAGAACAGACCCATCATTATGGTCCAGGTTTTAATAGAACAGACCCATCATTATGGTCCAGGTTTTAGTAGAATAGACCCAACATTATGGTCCAGGTTTTAGTAGAATAGACAGATCATTATGGTCCAGGTTTTAGTAGAATAGACAGATCATTATGGTCCAGGTTTTAGTAGAATAGACAGATCATTATGGTCCAGGTTTTAGTAGAATAGACAGATCATTATGGTCCAGGTTTTAGTAGAACAGACCCATCATTATGGTCCAGGTTTTAGTAGAATAGATAGATCATTATGGTCCAGGTTTTAGTAGAACAGACCCATCATTATGTTCCAGGTTTTAGTAGAATAGACAGATCATTATGGTCCAGGTTTTAGTAGAACAGACCCATCATTATGGTCCAGGTTTTAGTAGAATAGACAGATCATTATGGTCCAGGTTTTAGTAGAATAGACAGATCATTATGGTCCAGGTTTTAATAGAACAGACCCATCATTATGGTCCAGGTTTTAGTAGAACAGACCCATCATTATGGTCCAGGTTTTAGTAGAACAGACCCATCATTATGGTCCAGGTTTTAGTAGAATAGACAGATCATTATGGTCCAGGTTTTAGTAGAATAGACCCAACATTATGGTCCAGGTTTTAGTAGAATAGACAGATCATTATGGTCCAGGTTTTAGTAGAATAGACAGATCATTATGGTCCAGGTTTTAGTAGAACAGACCCATCATTATGGTCCAGGTTTTAGTAGAATAGACAGATCATTATGGTCCAGGTTTTAGTAGAACAGACCCATCATTATGGTCCAGGTTTTAGTAGAACAGACCCATCATTATGGTCCAGGTTTTAGTAGAACAGACCCATCATTATGGTCCAGGTTTTAGTAGAACAGACAGATCATTATGGTCCAGGTTTTAGTAGAATAGACCCATCATTATGGTCCAGGTTTTAGTAGAATAGACCCATCATTATGGTCCAGGTTTTAGTAGAATAGACCCATCATTATGGTCCAGGTTTTAATAGAACAGACCCATCATTATGGTCCAGGTTTTAGTAGAACAGACCCATCATTATGGTCCAGGTTTTAGTAGAATAGACAGATCATTATGGTCCAGGTTTTAATAGAATAGACCCATCATTATGGTCCAGGTTTTAGTAGAACAGACCCATCATTATGGTCCAGGTTTTAGTAGAACAGACCCATCATTATGGTCCAGGTTTTAGTAGAATAGACCCATCATTATGGTCCAGGTTTTAGTAGAACAGACAGATCATTATGGTCCAGGTTTTAGTAGAATAGACCCATCATTATGGTCCAGGTTTTAGTAGAATAGACCCATCATTATGGTCCAGGTTTTAGTAGAACAGACCCATCATTATGATCCAGGTTTTAGTAGAATAGACAGATCATTATGGTCCAGGTTTTAGTAGAATAGACAGATCATTATGGTCCAGGTTTTAGTAGAACAGACCCATCATTATGGTCCAGGTTTTAGTAGAATAGACAGATCATTATGGTCCAGGTTTTAGTAGAACAGACCCATCATTATGGTCCAGGTTTTAGTAGAATAGACGGATCATTATGGTCCAGGTTTTAGTAGAATAGACCCATCATTATGGTCCAGGTTTTAGTAGAATAGACAGATCATTATGGTCCAGGTTTTAGTAGAATAGACCCATCATTATGGTCCAGGTTTTAGTAGAATAGACAGATCATTATGGTCCAGGTTTTAATAGAACAGACCCATCATTATGGTCCAGGTTTTAGTAGAATAGACAGATCATTATGGTCCAGGTTTTAGTAGAATAGACCCATCATTATGGTCCAGGTTTTAGTAGAACAGACAGATCATTATGGTCCAGGTTTTAGTAGAACAGACCCATCATTATGGTCCAGGTTTTAGTAGAATAGACAGATTATTATGGTCCAGGTTCTAGACATGGCAACTAAATTGTATTAATCAAAGCACATTTCCTGTCCATCATGTTTTTCACATAGCACTCATGATCTATGTTGTCCGAAATGGCACCCTATTCCCTATATAGTGCACTACTTTTAACCAGAGCCCTAAGGGTATTGGTCAAAAGTAGTGCATTATAAAGGCTTTAGGGTGCCGTTTGGATCGTAAACCTAGATCCCCCATTTTAAGAGAAAGCCAGGCACGCTTAAGAGGCTTAGATAGAATTACATGTCACTGAAATTTCTCTGATGATGCCCTGTAAATGAGGGAATAAGGGATGGGATCCTCATGCTGGTACTAAATGAGTGTTTTTACTTACAGTAGCCTACCCACGCACAAATCAAATCTCCTTGTTCAGAAGGAACAGACGGCTGTCAAGATTGACGAAACCGCGCGTTCTCATCACATGCAAACGACGGCTCATCAAATGGAAGTCTGTCACTTTCGAGACTCAAACCTTAATTGATTCGCCGAGTGTCATATGATGGATGTGAGGGGGGGTGGATTACACGTATAAATAAGATTGCGAATTCTATTCCCCTTTACCCAATGTGAAACGCGCTAAATGTGCGATTAATGAAGTTTAACTGTGTACAGTTGCATGAGGTTATCTTAATACATCGTACATTTACCCAGTACAACAAGGGATTAGGGTTGGGAGAGTTGGTCATAATCGTTCACATTTAGATCTCAAATTCATCCACGTAATAACAGCAGCAGGCTGTCGACAGCAGATTCGCCGGCCCGTCAGGAAACTACTGCAGCCCATATAGAGATGGACTGGAATGCTATTTTCAGGCATCCCAACACAAATCAGCACAGATGATAGCCATTCTACTACATTTATTTACTTTGGAGTCTATGTTATGTGCAGTAATAGCCGGGCAGGGGTTTCGAAGGAAGGGGTAATCAACGAGGGGCTAAGCGTTCTATGGAAAATAATGAAAGACATGGAAGGTGTGTTGCGTAGTGCAGTTATTCCCAAACTGGGAATACCTGCACAATGCCGTCCAGGGTACGCCAAATAAAAATGAGGTTTTTTTTACATTTTCAAACAGTACATTTACATTTTCCATCAGGGCTATACATTTGGGTAAGGTTTTTTTCTCGCCTGAGTAGCCTCCTTTCACTGCAACAAAAAAACATTAAACCATCTAATGTTCAGTGAAATAACAACACAATGTCAAATACAGGTAGCCTAGTCAATGTCAAATACAGGTACTCTAGTCAATGGCAAATACAGGTAGCCTAGTCAATGTCAAATACAGGTACTCTAGTCAATGTCAAATACAGGTAGCCTAGTCAATGTTAAATACAGGTAGCCTAGTCAATGTCAAATACAGATAGCCTAGTCAAATAATTAACATCCAATAACATTAACCGTTACTCTCTCGCGGGAAACCTTCACTTTTGCGCAGACATTTAGAAACGAAACATGACAATTTGAAAAATAAACCAAAGGAGTTTTTTGAGCGAGAATAAAGACGACTTTCGAGTAGTAAGACATGTATAAAAGCAACAGATACCATTAATAAGAAGGGGCTGGACGCGTCTTATATGGTGAGCTACCGAGTGGCTAGGACAGGCAAGCCCCATACTATTTTGGAGGACTTAATTCTTCCTGCTGCCGTGGATATGGGTGGGACAATGCTGGGGGAAAAGGCCAAACAACCTAAACAGACAAAGCCTTCATCAAACAACACTTTCACGATGCATCAGTGACATGGCAGGAGATGTTTTGAAACAATTACTGCTTAGCATACAAGCCAGTGAATTATATGCGTTAATCTGGATGAGTCAACAGATGTGGCGGGCCTGGCACAGCTCCTGGTATATGTCCGTTACGTTTATGGGGGGTCAATTAAGGAAGACATCCTCTTCTGGACAACATGAGTGGATATTTTTTAAGTACTGGACAGCTTTGTGACATCAAATGCACTTTGGTGGTCAAGATGTGTTGGTGTCTGTACATTTGCCGGTAGAAATGTGATCAACATCCACTGAAGTAGCTTGCAAGTGTCAGGACCCGGTGCGAGAAACAGTCACTAATAATCGTCAGAACCCAGAAGATGAGGCAGACACAGCAGTACTAGAGATGGTGGTTTAATTAAAGAACAAAATCTTCAGGCAAAGAATCTAAATCCACAATGTCCAAACATAAAGCCAAGAAGCACAAAATGGATATCCTCCAAAATACAAAGAAACTCCACAACGTGGTAAAAACAGCAGGGAAAAACAAACCTCAAAAGACTACTCAAAAAATACACAAGAACTAAACCAGAGAACCTCTGGAAAATCCAATAAGAGAATCATATGTTCAGAACAAGGCTTGGGCTGGGGCTGGGTGCTAACATACAAACACTGAGCAAGGAACTGAGGAACACACAGGGTTTAAATACTAACAAGGGAACGACACACAGGTGCAAACAATAATTAGAGCAAGGAAAAAACAAAAGGTACAAAAAAGGTGCAATGGGGACATCTAGTGACCAAAACCTGAACAGTCCTGGCCAAAACCTGACAGCAAGTTTACTAGATAGCTACAGTAGTTGCCTTGGTAACCAAACAAACATACTTGCTAGTTTAGATAAC
Source organism: Salvelinus namaycush (assembly GCF_016432855.1). Classification (NCBI taxonomy): domain Eukaryota; kingdom Metazoa; phylum Chordata; class Actinopteri; order Salmoniformes; family Salmonidae; genus Salvelinus; species Salvelinus namaycush. The sequence continues at coordinate 6,745,773 of NC_052307.1, forward strand.
CAAACCATCAGTACTAGCTTGCTATTATGAAAACCTAATTCAACAATACCAATACTGTTTTCAATTCGACTTTTGCTGTAAAAAGCAGCTCAAACTAAATATGTAAGAATGAACTATAGCCATTGAATTCGACCATGCTGATATACTGTGCATTATTCTTGCCGCACAGATCCCGATTACGGGATCATTTTCGTAAACAACCGCTGAATTGCAGAGCGCCAAATTCAAAAATAATACTAAAAATATTTATAATCATAGAATCACAAGTGAAATATATCAAAACACAGTTTAGCTTGTTGTTAATCCACCTATCGTGTCAGATTTTGAAAATATGTGTAACGGCAGTCTACTTCGTCCTCCTCCTCAGACGAGGAGAGGCGAGAAGGATCAGAGGACCAATACGCAGCGTGGTAATTTTCCATAATGAATTTAATCAACACAAAACAATACACTATACAAAATAACAAAAGAACATACCGTCACAGTCCTAGCTGGTGCAGAACACAAACACAGAGACAGGAAATAACCACCCACAATCCCCAACACAAAACAAGCCACCTATATATGATTCTCAATCAGGGACAACGATTGACAGCTGTCTCTGATTGAGAACCATATCAGGCTGAACATAGAAACAGACGAACTAGACACACAACATAGAATTCCCACCCAGCTCACGTCCTGACCAACACTAAACAAGCAAAACACATAAGAACTCTGGTCAGGACGTTACAGTACCCCCCCCCCTGAGGTGCGGACTCCGAACGCACCCCTAAAACTCAAGGGGAGGGTCTGGGTGGGCATCTGTCCGCGGTGGCGGCTCCGGCGGTGGACGAGGACACCACTCCACCACTGTCTTTGTCCCCCTCCTTAGCGTCCTTTGAGTGGTGACCCTCGCCCACGACCTTGGCCTAAGAATCCTCCCCAAGGCCCCCACATGATTTAGGAGGTAGCTCAGGACAGAGAGGTAGCTCAGGACAGAGAGGTAGCTCAGGACAGAGAGGTAGCTCAGGACAGAGAGGCAGCTCAGGACAGAGGGGCAACTCCGGACAGAGAGGCAGCTCAGGACGAATGGCAGCTCCGGACTGAATGGCAGCTCCGGACTGGGTGGCAGCTCCGGACTGGGTGGCAGCTCCGGACTGGGTGGCAGCTCCGGACTGGGTGGCAGCTCCGGACTGGGTGGCAGCTCCGGACTGGGTGGCAGCTCCGGACTGGGTGGCAGCTCATGACTGGGTGGCAGCTCATGACTGTAGGGCAGCTCATGACTGTAGGGCAGCTCATGACTGTAGGGCAGCTCATGACTGTAGGGCAGCTCATGACTGGAGGGCAGCTCATGACTGGAGGGCAGCTCATGACTGTAGGGCAGCTCATGACTGTAGGGCAGCTCATGACTGTAGGGCAGCTCATGACTGGAGGGCAGCTCATGACTGGAGGGCAGCTCATGACTGTAGGGCAGCTCATGACTGTAGGGCAGCTCATGACTGTAGGGCAGCTCATGACTGGCTGGCGGCTCTGGCAGCTCCTGACTGGCTGGCGGCTCTGGCAGCTCCTGACTGGCTGGCGGCTCTGGCAGCTCCTGACTGGCTGGCGTCTCTGGCAGCTCCTGACTGGCTGGCGGCTCTGGCAGCTCCTGACTGGCTGGCGGCTCTGGCAGCTCCTGACTGGCTGGCGGCTCTGGCAGCTCCTGACTGGCCATCCTGATGGCTCAGATGGCGCTGGGCAGACAGATGGCTCAGATGGCGCTAGGCAGACAGATGGCTCAGACGGCGCTGGGCAGACGGATGGCTCAGATGGCGCTGGGCAGACGGATGGCTCAGACGGCGCTGGGCAGACGGATGGCTCAGACGGAGCTGGGCAGACGGATGGCTCAGACGGAGCTGGGCAGACGGATGGCTCAGACGGCGCTGGGCAGACGGATGGCTCAGACGGCGCTGGGCAGGCAGGCAGTGCAGGCGGCGTTGAGCAGACAAGCAGTGCAGGCCGTTCAGACGGCGCTGGGCAGGCAGGCAGCTCAGACGGTGCTGGACAGACGAGCAGTGCAGGCGGCGTTGAGCAGACGAGCAGTGCAGGCAGTTCAGACGGCGCTGGGCAGGCAGGCAGCTCAGACGGCGCTGGACAGACGAGCAGTGCAGGCAGTTCAGACGGCGCTGGGCAGGCAGGCAGCTCAGACGGTGCTGGACAGACGAGTAGTGCAGGCGGCGTTGAGCAGACAAGCAGTGCAGGCAGTTCAGACGGCGCTGGGCAGGCAGGCAGCTCAGACGGCGCTGGACAGACGAGCAGTGCAGGCGGCGTTGGGCAGACGGCCGACTCTGACCCGCTGAGGCGCACACTAGGCCTGGTGCGTGGTGCCGGAACTGGTGGTACCGGACTGGAGACACACACCTCAAGGCGAGTGCGGGGAGCAGGAACAGGGCACACTGGACTCTCGAGGCGCACTATAGGCCTGGTGCGTGGTACCGGAACTGGAGGTACCAGGCTGAGGGCACGCACCTTAGGGCGAGTGCGGGGAGAAGGAACAGTGCGTACAGGGCTCTGGAGACGCACAGGAGGCTTGGTGCGTGGTGCCGGAACTGGTGGTACCGAGCTGGAGACACGCACCACAAGGAGAGTGCGTGGAGGAGGACCAGGGCTCTGGAGACGCACTGGAAGCCTGGTGCGTGGTGTAGGCACTGGTGGTACTGGGCTGGAGCGGGAAGGTAGCGCCGGATATACCGGACCGTGCAGGCGTACTGGCTCCCTTGAGCACTGAGCCTGCCCAACCTTACCTGGTTGCATGCTCCCCGTAGCCCGTCCAGTGCGGGGAGGTGGAATAACCCGCACTGGGCTGTGTTGGCGAACCGGGGACACCATGCGTAAGGCTGGTGCCATGTACACCGGCCCGAGGAGACGTACTGGAGGCCAGATCTGTAGAGCCGGCTTCATGGCACTTGGCTCAATGCTCACTCTAGCCCGCCCAGTGCGGGGAGGTGGAATAACCCGCACCGGGCTATGCACCCGTACAGGAGACACCGTGCGCTCTTCCGCATAACAAGGTGTCTGCCCGTACTCCTGCTCTCCACGGTAAGCATGGGAAGTGGGCGCAGGTTTCCTACCTGCCCTCGCCACACTACCCTTTAGCCCCCCCCCCCCAATACATTTTTGGGGTTTCTTCACGGGCTTCCAGCCCCGCTTCCGTGCTGCCTCCTCAGACCACCGCTCCTGGGCTTTAGCTGCCTCCATCTCTTCCCGAGAGCGGCGATATTCTTCAACCTTAGCCCAGGGTCCTTCTCCGTTAAATATTTGCTCCCATGACCATTCCTCCTGGTACCGCTGCTGCTGTCGCTGCTGCCCGTTGCCACGCTGCTTGATCCTTGGTTGGTGGGTGGTTCTGTAACGGACGAACTAGACACACAACATAGAATTCCCACCCAGCTCACCCAGGACGTTACAATATGCTTTACAGCGAAAGCAATCCAAGCGTTTGTGAGTGTATCAATCACTGCTAGAACAGCTAGCCTTAAATTAGCTTGATCACGAAAGTCAGAAAAGCAATAAAATTAATCGCTTACCTTTGATAATCTTCGGATGTTTGTACTCACGAGACTCCCAGTTACACAATAAATGTTATTTTTGTTCGATAAAGATTAGTTTTATAACAAAAAAACGCCATTTGGTTTGCGCGTTATGTTCAGAAAACCACAAGCTCGTTCTGGTCCTGAAGGGCAGACGAAAATTCCAAAAAGTATCCGTAATGTTCGTAGAAACATGTGAAATGTTTTTTTTTAAATCAATCCTCAGGTTGTTTTTAACATACATAATTGATCATATTTCACCAGACGGTAAACTGTTCAATACTACAGAGAAAGAAAATGTGAGCCAAATCTCTCCTGCGCAGGAAGTAATCAAAGGACACCTGACGCGGTTTGATAAATCTCGCTCATTTTTCAAAATAAAAGCCTGAAACTATGTCTAAAGCCTGGTCACAGCCTGAGGAAGCCATTGGAATCTGGTTGATACGCCTTTAAATGGAGGAGGGGCAAGCAATGGAACAAGGATAAAAAAGAAAAGAAAAGCACTTCCGAGTTGGAGTTCCTCAGGTTTTCGCCTGCAAAATCAGTTCTGGTATACTCACAGACAATATTCTGACAGTTTTGGAAACTGTAGAGTGTTTTCTATCCTAATCTGTCAATTATATGCATATTCTAATATCTGAGCCTGAGAAATAGTCCGTTTACCATGGGAACGTTATTTTTCGAAATATAAAAATTCTGCCCCCTAGTGATAATGCCAGAGAAGCTGGTGATTGGAGGATATATTGGCACAAGTGTTGTTAGGCCTGAGAAGAAGTCAAGGGTCTACAAACTGTGCCAATATATCCTCCAAACACCGGCTTCGAGGGCATTATCAATTTTATGCAACGGGTTACCAATATATTCAAATAATGATTGACATATTTTCATAAAAAAATTTATTGTGATAAATTTAGCCCGGACACAAATCTAGGGTTGCTACCCACGTCGACTGGTCATTCATTCTATCGGTTCGGTTGCTAGAGACGCAACCCAGTCGTTCAGTCTTTTTGTTCTGTATCTATGGACGCGACCCAGTCGTTCGTTCTAAAAGTTCCATTGCCATACTGGCTGGCAACATTCTTATCTCTTGCTTGCTAGCTAACCAACTACTGCTAATTTAGTCACATCAAAAAGACAGAATAACAGCAAAGTAGCGGCATTTGCATTTGTTTATACTGTTTTCTTGTGACATTTATTTGGATACATCCATAACAATGAGCTAATGAGGTGCGATTTTGCCTAGCATAGAAAATGTGCTCACTCATCAGGCCACTGTTGTTAAGAGGAGCTTGCCAACAACACAGCTAACACAATCAATTCAAACGGAAGCTGGAAAGAATGCTAGTTTAGCTGCACTTCATCTCCTTTTACCTTTTCGAGAAGCTGAGAAACGCTGCCTGCCATCTGTCTCGTCCCGACTCACGACACGTTCGTTACTATGGGATGGCTGGAAATCGAATTTGAATATTGAATCAATGTTGCAAATGTCAGAGAGACAGACAGCAAGGTTTATACAAATCTCCGCTGTTGAAAACGAAAAGTTAGTATAAAAGAAATGTGAGATAATGTCTAGATGCTTTTTATAGTGGAGATCAAGTTTATAAATTGCTTGGCTGGGCTGATGAGACAGTGGATTGCTCAGTCAGACGGAACAGAGTAAAAAGGCATTTTAACATCATAGATTTAGCCGGTGGTAATTTGTGGAATAGACACCGGCTGGAATGCGGTTTAAACCAATCAGCATTCAGGATTAGACCCACCCGTTGTATAATCTGTATTATAAACTGGGTGGTTCGAGCCCTGAATGCTGATTGGCTGAAAGTCGTGGGATATCAGATGGTATATCAGATGGTATTACAAAACATTTATTTTGACTCTTCTAATTACGTTGGTAACCAGTTTATAATACCAATAATGCACCTCTGGGGTTTGTGGTATATGGCAAATATACCATTGCTAAGGGCTGTATCTAGGCACTGCGCGTTGCGTCATGCTTAAGAACAGTCCTTAGCAGTGGAATATTGGCCATATGCCACACCCCCTCGAGCATTATTGCATAAATATCTCTTTCCATCTCACCTTGTGGTACAGATCTAGAGACTCATCCATGGTTTTATCAAACTGCTGAACCATCCAAAATAGCAATCTATCCACCTTGATGATGTGAACAATGAAATTATGCCATCCTAACATTGAAGAATCCTAATTGTTTTGTCATTTAAGTTCTCTAATATATCAGTTTAAAGGATTTTTTTTTTTTTGCTGTTTCTATTTCAACATGTTCAGAAAAAAACGTGAATAAAACTGTTTTGAAGGATGATGCTTTTGTAGAACACATTTGGCCACCATAGAGCTCCACGGTGGAGTTGATTTATTCCATATATCTGTAGCTACTATGTAGGGCCTGGGGCATGTGGGTCATAGGACTGAACCCAGTCAATGCTCATTTGTACTTCATGCAGTGCTCCCCACAAGTATCCCATGAATTCCATCAATGGCTAATGTTCTTTCCACACTGCAGATTGTGTTTGGATCAGTAGATAAAAGGAAGCAAACTGCTCATCATGGGCCTGTGGTTTGTGTGTGTATTTATGTTTAACCATGCGTGTGTGTGTGTGTGTATTTCTCTGCCTTGATGTGTGTGCGTATCTCACTGTAGTCTCTAGGCCAGTGTTGGGTATGTTGCAGCGCACATTGGCATCATGGGCCACAAAAAAATGACAGTAAATGACAGGAATGACAGTATCAATGTAAGGCCTTCCTCTATGTAGAATACATCCAGACTTGGGGTCCAAGTGAATTGATTCTCTCATGACCTGCTTAGCTCCATTTTATTGAGCTAGCATCCATTATATGAGTGTCAGGGGGGATTAGAAAGATGAAAGAAGTAATTACACTCTTCCTATCTGGAATCTCTCATCCACCCCCCCCCCACCCCCCCCCCCCCCCCCTCTCTCAATTCAATTTCAATTTAAGGGCTTTATTGGCATGGGGAACATACGTTAATATTGCCAAAGCAAGTGAAGTTGATAATAAACAAAAATGTGAATATATACAATAAAAATGAACAGTAAACATTACACAGTCACAGAAGTTCCAAAAGAATAAAGACATTTCAAATGTCATATTATATCTATATAAACGGTGTTGTAACAATGTGCAAATAGTTCAAGTGCAAAAGGGAAAATAATTAAACATAAGTATGGGTTGTATTTACAATGGTGTTTGTTCTTCACTGGTTGCCCTTTTATTGTGGCAACAGGTCACAAATCTTGCTGCTGTGATGGCACACTGTGGTATTTCACCCAGTAGATTTGGGAGTTTATCAGAATTGTGTTTGTTTTCGAATTCTTTGTGGATCTGTGTAATCTGAGGGAAACATGTGTCTCTAATATGGTCATACATTTGGCAGGAGGTTAGGAAGTGCAGCTCAGTTTCCACCTCATTTTGTGGGCAGCGTGCACATAGCCTGTCTTCTCTTGACAGCCATGTCTGCCTACGGTGGCCTTTCTCAGTAGCAAGGCTATACTCACTGAGTCTGTACATAGTCAAAGCTTTCCTTAAGTTTGGGTCAGTCACGGTGGTCAGGTATTCTGCCACTGTTTACTCTCTGTTTAGATACAAATAGCATTATAGTTTGCTCTGTTTCCTCTGGTTCCCCAGAACCAGCTTGCTTAGGGGACTCTTCTCCAGGTTCATCTCTCTGTAGGTGATGGCTTTGTTTTGGAAGGTTTGGGAATCGCTTCCTTTTAGGTGGTTGTAGAATTTAACGGCTCTTCACTGGATTTTGAAAATTAGCGGGTATTGGCCTAATTCTGCTCTGCATGCATTATTTGGTGTTTTACGTTGTACACTGAGAATATTTTTGCAGAATTCTGCATGCAGAGACTCAATTTGGTGTTTGTCCAATTTTGTGAATTCTTGGTTGGTGAGAGGACCCCAGACCTCACAACCATAAAGGGCAATGGGTTCTATAACTTATTCAAGTATTTTTAGCCAGATCCTAAATGGTATGTCAAATTTGATCTTCCTTTTGATGGCATAGAAGGCCCTTCTTTCCTTGTCTCTCAGCTCGTTCACAGCTGTGTGGAAGATACCTGTGGCGCTGATGTTTAGGCCGAGGTATGTATAGTTTTTTTGTGTGCTCTAGGGCAACGATGTCTAGATGGAATATGTATTTGTTGTCCTGGCAACTGGACCTTTTTTGGAACACCTTATTTTTGTCTTACTGAGATTTACTGTCAGGGCCCAGGTCTGGCAGAATCTGTGCAGAAGATCTAGGTGCTGCTGTTGGCCCTCCTTGGTTGGTGACAGAAGCACCAGATTATCAGCAAACAGTAGACATTTGACTTCAGATGCTAGTAGGGTGAGGCCGGGTGCTGCAGACTGTTCTAGTGCTTTCGCCAATTCGTTGATATATATGTGGAAGAGGGTGAGGCTTAATCTGCCTACCTGTCTCACCCCATGGCCCTGTGGAATGTAATGTGTGTATTTTTTGCCAATTTTAACTGCACACTTATTGTTTGTGTACATGGATTTTATAATGATGAATGTTTTTCCCCCACACCACTTTCCATAAATTTGTATAGCAGACCCTCATGCCAAATTGAGTCAAAAGCTTTATTGAAATCAACAAAGCATTAGAAGACTTTGCCTTTGCCTTTGTCTTGGTTTGTCTGTTTGTCAATAAGGGTTTACAGAGTGAATTCCTTGATCTGTCATACGGAAATTTGGTAAAAAGCCAATTTGACATTTGCTCAGTACATTGTTTTCACTGAGGAAATTAACTAGTCTGCTGTTAATGATAATGCAGAGGATTTTCCCAAGGTTGCCGTTGACACATATCCCATGGTAGTTATTGGGGTGATCAGTCCTTGGGGAAGATGCCAGAGCTGATAATGATGTTAAAGAGTGTAAGTATAGCCAATTGGAATTTGTTGTCTGTTTACTTGATCATTTCATTGAGGATACCATCAACACAGGCCTTTTTTTGGGTTTGTGGGTTTTTATTTTGTCCTGTAGTTCATTCAAATGTTATTGGAGAATCCAGTGGGTTCTGGTAGTCTTTAATAGTTTATTCTTTTTTTTTTTGCTGTTTGTTCTTTGTTATACGGCCAAAAAGATTGGAGAAGTGGTTTACCCATTCATCTCAGTTTTGGATAGATAACTCTTCATGTTGTTGTTTGTTTAGCGTTTTCCAATTTTCCCAGAATTGGTTAGAGTCTATGGATTCTTCAATTACATTGAGCTGATTTCTGACGTGCTGTTCCTTCTTTTTCCGTAGTGTATTTCTGTATTGTTTCAGTGATTCACCATAGTGAAGGCATAGACTCAGGTTTTCTGGGTCTCTATGTTTTTGGTTGGATAGGTTTCTCAATCTTTTTCTTAGGTTTTTGCATTCTTCATCAAACCATTTATCATTGTTGTTAATTTTCTTTGGTTTTCTGTTTGAAATTTTTAGATTTGATAGGGAAGCTGAGAGGTCAAATATACTGTTTTGGTTTTCTACTGCCAAGTTTACACTTTCACCATTATGTCGGAACGTTTTGTCCAGGAAGTTGTCTAAAAGGGATTGAATTTGTTGTTGCCTAATTGTTTTTGGTAGTTTTCCACACTACTTTCCTTCCATCTATAGTATTTCTTAATATTACTAAGTTCCTTTGGCTTTGATGCCTCATGATTGAGTATTGCTCTGTTCAAGTAGACTGTGATTTTGCTGGGATCTGATAGGAGTGTCAGTGGGCTGACTGTGAACGCTCTGAGAGACTCTGGGTTGAGGTCAGTGATAAAATAGTCTACAGTACAACTGCCAAGAGATGAGCTATAGGTGTATCTAGCATAGGAGTCCCCTCGAAGCCTACCATTGACTATGTACATACCCAACGTGCGACAGAGCTGCAGGAGTTGTGACCTGTTTTTGTTGATTATGTTGTCGTAGTTGTGCCTAGGGGGGCATATGGGGCAGTGAATGCTGTCACCTCCAGGTAGGTGTTTGTCCCCCTGTGTGCTGAGGGTGTCAGGTTCTTGTCCGGTTCATGTATTTAGGTTGCCACAGACTAGTACATGTCCCTGGGCCTGGGCCTGGAATTGATTGATTTCCCCCTCCAGGATGGAGAAGCTGTCTTCATTAAAGTATGGGGATTCTAGTGAGGGGATATAGGTAACACACAGGAGGACATTTTTCTCTGTTGAGATAATTTCCTTTTGATTTTAAAACCAAATGTAAAATGGTCCTGTTTTTATTAATTTAATAGAATGTTAGGTCTGCTCTATACCAAATTAGTATATACCCCCTGAGTGTCACGCCTGCTCCCGCTCTTCCCCTCTGGCGCGCGAGGGTGCCAAGCTCCCTAGCCATCATCATTACGCACACCTGCTATCCCCATGTCACGCGCGTCAGATCTAATGTCTCTATTATATTATGACAGACCAGCTAGATCTAATGTCTCTATTATATTATGACAGACCAGCTAGAACTACTGTCTCTTTTATATTATGACAGACCAGCTAGATCTACTGTCTCTATTATATAATGACAGACAGGCTCGATCTACTGTCTCTATTATATTATGAAAAACCAGCTAAATCTACTGTCTCTATTATATTATGACAGACCAGCTAGATCTACTGTCTCTATTATATTATGACAGACCAGCTAGATCTAATGTCTCTATTATATTATGACAGACCAGCTAGATCTACTGTCTCTATTATGTTATGACAAACCAGCTAGATCTACAGTATATATTATATTATGACAGACCAGCTAGATCTACTGCCTCTATTATATTATGCCAGACCAACTAGATCTACTGTCTCTATTATATAATGACAGACCAGCTAGATCTACTGCCTCTATAATATTATGCCAGACCAGCTAGATCTACTGTCTCTATTATATTATGACAGACCAGCTAGATCTACTGCCTCTATAATATTATGCCAGACCAGCTAGATCTACTGTCTCTATTATTTTATGACAGACCATCTAGATCTAATGTCTCTATTATATTTTGACAGACCAGCTAGATCTAGTGTCTCTATTATATTATGACAGACCAGCTAGATCTAGTGTCTCTTTTATATTATGACAGACCAGCTAGATCTACTGTCTCTATTATATTATGACAGACCAGCTAGATCTACTGTCTCTATTATATTATGACAGACCAGTTAGATCTACTGTCTCTATTATATTATGATAGACTAGCTATATCTAATGTCTCTATTATATTATGACAGACCAGCTAGATCTAGTGTTTCTATTATAGTATGACAGACCAGCTAGATCTACAGTCTCTATTATATTATGACAGACCAGCTAGATCTAATGTCTCTATTATATTATGACAGACCAGCTAGATCTAATGTCTCTATTATATTATGACAGACCAGCTAGATCTACTGTCTCTATTATATTATGAAAAACCAGATAAATCTACTGTCTCTGTTATATTATGACAGACCAGCTAGATCTACTGTCTCTATTATATAATGAGAGACCAGCTAGATATACTGTCTCTATTATATAATGACAGACCAGCTAGATCTACTGTCTCTATTATGTTATGACAAACCAGCTAGATCTACAGTATCTATTATATTATGACATTATATCACCTCTGTCATTACCTTCCCTATATCTGTCTGGTTCCCCGCTCTGTTCCCTGCTTCAGCATTAATTGTCATTTGTCTTTGTTTACGTGTGTGCTGACGCTGTTCCTGTTCTGTTACCTGTCTGTTCTGCATTAAATGTTTGACTCCCCGTACCTGCTTCTCATCTCCAGCGTCGGTCCTTACACTGAGTCACTTCCCTGTTTCACACCTGGTAGTTTGGCGGATTGGACTGCCAGCTCTTTGTAACCTAGGGGGCAACCAGTGGGTCCATCTCCTCTATACCATGTTTCTTGTAGGATGACAATTTCTGTATTTCCGAAGTCCAGGTTCCTGCTCTTTAGGCCAAAGGCAGATGACCTCAGGCCTTGGATATTCTCACTCTCTATCGCTATATATATATAGATAGTGATGGCGCCGAAGAACATGGCTGACGTTTTACATTCTCTCAACCAATTGTGCAATTTTGTCTCTTTCTTTGCTTTTTGTGTAACTTATTTTTTTACTTCTTTTGTACATAATGTAGCTGCTACCGTGTCTTATGACCGAAAATAACTTCTGGACATCAGAAAATCGATTACTCACCGCGGACTGGTAGAAACTTTTTCCTTTAACGAGTCCGACGAGAAGGATATCCTGCTTTCACTGGAACAGGCCCAGATCCACGCCTTTTGCATGAAGAAAAGACTCCGAAAAGAGGCAGCAGATCGGGCACCCTTCTGAGAATCCGGAGGCCAGCGAGTAAACTCCAAAGCCTTCCATTCTTCTTGCTAACATGCAATCATTGGAAAATAAAATTGATTAGCCTTGAATTAATTGTGAATAAGGATGACAGAAAGTTTCAGATGCACAAATATCATACCCCCAAGACATGCTAACCTCTCTCCATTACAATAACAGGGGAAGTTAGCATTTTTGGGGGGTATGATATTTATGCCTTTGTAACTTTCTCACTCATCATTATTCATGATTCATTCAGGATTATCTGTAATCATGGTAGCATCCACATTAATGTGGAAGTGTTTAGAAACATATTATATTCTTATTTACAATAAAAGTGACTCCAAAATAACACAATACATTATTTACCATTCATTTGTATTGGGCCCAAAAAAATCTGAAACACAACCAAAACAAACAGAAAATGCATCCAACAATATTGTAGAGTCACAATCTTGATGTAGACTTTGGGTGATATGAATATGGGACCAAATACTAAACTTTTAACTACTATAATAGACATAATTGAATTTCAATACTTTTTGAGCTCACTGTATATTGGCTTAGTGGGGGCGTGAATCAAATCTGGTTCCCCTACAGCAGGGGTTCCCAAACTTTTTTGGGCACGACCCCATTTTGATGTCTCAAAATTCTTGCGACCCCAACCATGTGAACAAATTTATGTAATTAACAACCAATGTTTACTTTATTATTTAGAGCTATGGCAGTCATTTCAAAAACATTCTAACAGTATTTCTGATTGTCTTCTCAACTCACCATCACATAATTTTAATGTGGGGCTATTAGAGACAATTGTAAATTTGTCTGACATAATGTATCTTATCTCACCACCACTAATGAGATGTGCTTGATGCATGACGCGTCTGAGTTTCTCAAAATCATGGGGCGTGGTCTACAATGCGCACCTGATCTCTGCTGTGACATCCAACATGGATATTTGGGAGTAATGCCGACGAGAGCACTGATGATGCTTTCAAGGCAACTGGGAACTCTGAAAAATACGAGGTCAAATTATGACGTCAGTGATCTTCGGAAAGTCGGAGCTCTAGAAAGAGGCCTCAACTTCCGTGATGGATGACCGTTCAAAACTATTTTTCCAAGTTGGAGATAGTTTTTTTCAGAGTTCCCAGTTGTGTTGAATGCACTGAAGTCAGATATTTGAGAGAAAGAGAGACCGAGAGGTCATGAGCAGATGAGCTCCTGCATTTTTCAGCATGTTCTTAAAAAATATAGATTTAGAGTTTGATAAACTTGGATTTTTCAGCAAGGACTTATACAGGATGCTACCCTCTACAACTTAACCTTCACTCCAAATCAAAACTCAAAACCTACAACCTGATTTTGGACGGATTTACGGAATTACCTGGAAGGCTTACAATTACCAAAGATGATTATTCCCAAGCTATACAGCAAATGCTCTGTCATACAAACAGAAACCTGAAAACACCATCCAACCTGGAACTGAGTGAGTAATATTCCGTCTGAAGCTATATTTTATTTCCAAAAGACAAAAAGAAAAATACATTACAATTATATATTTTATAAGGATTGAATGCTAAATTAAGGCTACCAAGCTTGATACAACTTTAATTAGTACTGGCGTGTCAAGTGAGAGGTGTCAAAGCCCTTGAGCCCAACAATGGCAGGAGAGCACCAACCAAATGGAGAGGCCTTAGAAGCACCCTCCCACTGTTCAGAGGTAATTCAAATACATTACCCTCGTATGTAAAGAATAATAAGACACGAAAAGAGTACAAAATGAAGATCCTTATGGAAAATCAAGAGACACTTTTCGCTGGCTGTTATAAAAATGGGAACATAAGCAACCTTATATTCCATACAGACCATCCCCTGGCATGGCACAGTGCTATATTAACACACTACCCCTCTGTTCCACTGATGGGTGGAAACTCAGGATACTAGACGACGAGGACTCTGAGTCAGCTAATATAAATCTCTATAAGTCTGGAACAGTATTGGTACAGGGCAACCGCAAACAGTTTCAGCTGGACTTTCACCTAATCAAAGAAATAGCTCAGCAGGAGAAGCTTTCCCTTGAGAAAGATACCCCCACACAGAGTGGGTCAGACCAGACCTCTTCATTTCAAAAACCCCACACACGAGCAACCCCAAGTGGAAAGTCAACCTCCCAGCACAGAGTAATACTCCCTCATTGAGATGAAGGATACATTCACCCAGCTGGAGGTAAGGCAGGTGGAGCTGGAACAGCAGGTGATTCCACTCCAGTCAGCACAGACCCAGACAACAGTCCAGTACAACAACACCCCCTTAACTAGACCTGGAGAGCTGGAGGTGGAGAGAGACATATCTGCACTCTGGACTGTAGTGAGACAACATCTACAGGAGAAAGAGCAGGAGCAGGAGAAGAACAGAGCACTAGAGGAAAGGATCAGACTCCTGGAGGAGAGGTAGAAGGGGGATGGCGTGTGACAGAGAACAACCCATTAGAGAGGTGGCCACCCCCGCAGAGAAGCCAGCAGAACAGCCCACCTCAGCTCCCGACAAAAGTCTCGACACCACAGCAGAACAGTCCACACCAGACCCTGACCATGGCGTCGACACCACAGCAGAACAGTCCACACCAGACCCTGACCATAGCGTCGACATCACAGCAGAACAGACAAATGAAGAACCCCAAGCCCAGGAGACCCCTCCCCCTCTGAGCACCACCCCTATCAGCCACCCTGATCGCCCGTCCTGACAACCCCCCCACTCCCACTGAGGACAAACACAAGACACAGATTGTACTCCTTATGGACTCAAATGGGAAATATATACAAGAAAGAAAACTTTTTCCCAAACACAGAGTGTCTAAACTCTGGTGTCCAAACACCCAGCGCCCCTAGACCTTCTGTCTGAGGACCAACTAGGTTCACCCAGCCACATAATAATACACCCAGCGCCCCCTAGACCTTCTGTCTGAGGACCAAATAGGTTCACCTAGTCACATAATAATACACCCAGCGCCCTAGACCTTCTGTCTGAGGACCAACTAGGTTCACCCAGCCACATAATAATACACCCAGCGCATCCTAGACCTTCTGTCTGAGGACCAACTAGGTTCACCTAGTCACATAATAATACACCCAGCGCCCTAGACCTTCTGTCTGAGGACCAACTAGGTTCACCCAGCCACATAATAATACACCCAGCGCATCCTAGACCTTCTGTCTGAGGACCAAATAGGTTCACCTAGTCACATAATAATACACCCAGCCTGCCCTAGACCTTCTGTCTGAGGACCAACTAGGTTCACCTAGTCACATAATAATACACCCAGCCTGCCCTAGACCTTCTGTCTGAGGACCAACTAGGTTCACCCAGCCACATAATAATACACCCAGCGCATCCTAGACCTTCTGTCTGAGGACCAACTAGGTTCACCCAGCCACATAATAATACACCCAGCCTGCCCTAGACCTTCTGTCTGAGGACCAACTAGGTTCACCCAGCCACATAATAATACACCCAGCGCCCCTAGACCTTCTGTCTGAGGACCAACTAGGTTCACCCAGCCACATAATAATACACCCAGCGCATCCTAGACCTTCTGTCTGAGGACCAAATAGGTTCACCTAGTCACATAATAATACACCCAGCCTGCCCTAGACCTTCTGTCTGAGGACCAAATAGGTTCACCTAGTCACATAATAATACACCCAGCCTGCCCTAGACCTTCTGTCTGAGGACCAACTAGGTTCACCTAGTCACATAATAATACACCCAGCCTGCCCTAGACCTTCTGTCTGAGGACCAACTAGGTTCACCCAGTCACATAATAATACACCCAGCCTGCCCTAGACCTTCTGTCTGAGGACCAACTAGGTTCACCCAGCCACATAATAATACACCCAGCCTGCCCTAGACCTTCTGTCTGAGGACCAACTAGGTTCACCTAGTCACATAATAATACACACAGGCACAAACGACCTGAGAACACAGCAGGAAAGGGTGGCCACAGCACTCAAGGGAGTGATTGAAAAAGCTTCTTCTACTTTCCTCAACGCACAATCTCCACCCTGCTACCACGAAAATACATCCACCCTGCTACCATACAATGTATTTCCTCGTGAATGTGCCTCAAAACCAAATGTTTTCCTGGCCCACCACTCCACCCTGGACTTGAACAGCCTTTACGACCAGGTCCAGCTATACAAGGCAGCAGTGCCCATCTTTTCCCGGACCCTAAAGGACATCGCTCTCAAACTCTGCCCCCAACACTTCACACAGGAGCAACAGATCAATAGACACCCCGCCCAGACCAGCGAGACCCCCCCCCCCCCGGACCTACACATAGAGGACCCACGCTGAGAGGACCTACATCCAGACCACAACACCACCAGCCACATCCACATCCACACTCCAACCCCAACCAATCAACATCCCCCCCAAGTCAACCATGCCCACATCCCATTTAGGCCCCCTCAGATCAGACCTATGCCCCTCCTGCCCACCCCATGCCCCCTGTCCCGCAAAGAGGGACTCAACATGGAAGTCACACATACACCCAGGCAGTGAGGGGGCAAACAGGCCCAACCCCCACTCTTACACTAGCCCAAGCCAATGGAATGTACCAGAGGCTCAGCAGGCTCTGCTTACACTAACTATCCTGAGGTCAAACCCACGACCAACAACATTGGACACTTTATGGAACACAAAGCCTTCACTATCTCATCCTGGAATATCCAAGGCCTGAGGTCATCTGCCTTTGGCCTAAAGAGCAGGAACCTGGACTTCATCAAAGAAATCAGAAATACAGACATTGTCATCCTACAACAAACATGGCATAGATGAGACGGACCCACTGGTTGCCCTCTAGGTTGCAGAGAGCTGGTAGTCCCATCCACCAAACTACCAGGTGTGAAACAGGGAAGGGACTCAGGGGGTATGCAGACCTAAAACAGGAACATTTTACATTTGGCTAGAAATTCAAAAGGAAATGATCTCAACAGAGAACAATTTCCTCCTGTGTGCTACCTATAATCCCCAAACTTTAATGAAGACGGCTTCTCCATCCTGGAGAGGGAAATCAATAATTTCCAGGCCCATGGACATGTACTAGTCTGTGGCAACCTAAATGCCAGAACCGGACAAGAACCTGACACCCTCAGCACACAGGGGGACAAACACCTTCCTGGAGGTGACAGCATTCACTGCCCCATATGCCCACCTAGGCACAACTATGACAACATAGCCAACAAAAACAGGTCACAACTCCTGCAGCTCTGTCGCACGTTGGGTATGTACATAGTCAATGGTAGGCTTCGAGGGGACTCCTATGCTAGATACACCTATAGCTCATCTCTTGGCAGTAGTACTGTAGACTATTTTATCACTGACCTCAACCCAGAGTCTCTCAGAGCGTTCACAGTCAGCCCACTGACACTCCTATCAGATCCCAGCAAAATCACAGTCTACTTGAACAGAGCAATACTCAATCATGAGGCATCAAAGCCAAAGGAACTGAGTAATATTAAGAAATACTATAGATGGAAGGAAAGTAGTGTGGAAACCTACCAAAAACAATTAGGCAACAACAAATTCAATCCCTTTTAGACAACTTCCTGGACAAAACGTTCCGACATAATGGTGAAGGTGTAAACTTGGCAGTAGAAAACCAAAACAGTATATTTGACCTCTCAGCTTCCCTATCAAATCTAAAAATTTCAAACAGAAAAACAAAGAAAATGAATAACAATGACAAATGGTTTGATGAAGAATGTAAAAACCTAAGAAAGAAATTGAGAAACCTGTCCAAGCAAAAACATAGAGACCCAGAAAACCTGAGTCTATGCCTTCACAATGGTGAATCACTGAAACAATACAGAAATACACTACCGAAAAAGAAGGAACAGCACATCAGAAATCAGCTCAATGTTATTGAAGAATCTATAGACTCTAACCACTTCTGGGAAAATTGGAAAACGCTAAACAAACAACAACACGAAGAGTTATCTATCCAAAATGAAGATGCATGGGTAAACCACTTCTCCAACCTTTTTGGCTCTATAACAAAGAACAAACAGCAAAAATATATACATGATCAAATACAAATCTTAGAATGAAATATTAAAGACTACCAGAACCCACTGGAGTCTCCAAATACCTTGAATGAACTACAGGACAAAATGAAACCCTCCAACAGGCCTGTGGTGTTGATGGTATCCTCAATGAAATGATAAAATATACAGACAACAAATTCTAATTGGCTATACTTAAACTCTTTAACATCATCATCAGCTCTGGCATCTTCCCCAATATTTGGAACCAAGGACTGATCACCCTAATCCACAAAAGTGGAGACAAATTTGACCCCAATTAACTACCATGGGATATGTGTCAACAGCAACCTTGGGAAAATCCTCTGCATTATCATTAACAGCAGACTCGTACATTTTCTCAGTGAAAACAATGTACTGAGCAAATGTCAAATTGGCTTTTTACCAAATTATCGTACGACAGATCACATATTCACCCTGCACACCCTAATTGACAAACAAACCAAAACAAAGGCAAAGTCTTCTCATGCTTTGTTGATTTCAAAAAAGCCTTCGACACAATTTGGCATGAGGGTCTGAAGTCAAATGTCTACTGTTTGCTGATGATCTGGTGCTTCTGTCCCCAACCAAGGAGGGCCTACAGCAGCACCTAGATCTTCTTCACAGATTCTGTCAGTCCTGGGCCCTGACAGACCTGGGCCCTGACAGACCTGGGCCCTGACAGACCTGGGCCCTGACAGACCTGGGCCCTGACAGTAAATCTCAGTAAGACAAAAATAATGTTGTTCCAAAAAAGGTCCAATTGCCAGGACAACAAATACATATTCCATCTAGACATCGTTGCCCTAGAGCACACAAAAAACGATACATACCTCGGCTTAAACATCAGTGCCACAGGTAACTTCCACAAAGCTTTGAACTATCTGAGAGACAAGGCAAGAAGGGCCTTCTATGCCATCAAAAGGAACATAAAATTCGACATACTAATTAGGATCTGGCTAAAAAATACTTGAATAAGTTATAGAACCCATTGCCCTTTATGGTTGTGAGGTCTGGGGTCCACTCACCAACCAAGGATTCACAAAATGGGACAAACACCAAATTGATACTCTGCATGCAGAATTCTGCAAAAGTATCCTGTGTACAACGTAAAATACCAAATAATGCATGTAGAGCAGAATTAGGCAGATACCTGCTAATTATCAAAATCCAGTAAAGAGCCGTTAAATTCTACAACCACCTAAAAGGAAGCGATTCCCAAACCTTCCATAACAAATTCATCACCTACAGAGAGATGAACCTGGAGAAGAGTCCCCTAAGCAAGCTGGTCCTGGGGCTCTGTTCACAAACACACCCCGCAGAGCCCCAGGACAGCAACACAATTAGACCCAACCAAATCAGGAGAAAACAAAAAGATAATTACTTGACACATTGGAAAGAATTAACAAAAACATAGCAAACTAGAATGCTATTTGGATCTAAACAGAGAGTACGCAGTGGCAGAATACCTGACCACTGTGACTGACCCAAACTTAAGGAAAGCTTTGACTATGTACAGACTTAGTGAGCATAGCCTTGCTATTGAAAAAGGCCGCCGTAGGCAGACCTGGCTCTCAAGAGAAGACAGGCTATGTGCACGCTGCCCACAAAATGAAAACTGAGCTGCACTTCCTAACCTCCTGCCAAATGTATGTCCATATTAGAGACACATATTTCCCTCAGATTACACAGATCCACAAAGAATTCGAAACAAACCCGATTTTGATAAACTCCCATATCTACTGGGTGAAATACCACACTGTGCCATCACAGCAGCAAGATATGTGACCTATTGCCACAAGAAAAGGGCAACCAGTGAAGAACAAACACCATTGTAAATTCAACCCATATTTATGTTTATTTATTTTCCCTTTTTTACTTTAACCATTTGCACATCGTTACAACAATGTATATATATATACATAATATGACATTTGAAATGTCTTTATTCTTTTGGAACTTCTGTGAGTGTAATTTTCATTCATCCTTTTCATTTTTATTCTTTATTTCACTTTTGGATATTCTCTACTTCATTTGCTTTGGCAATGTTAACATATGTTTCCCATGCAAATAAAACGCCTTGAATTGAATTGATTTCAGAGTTCCCAGTTCCGAGTTCCCAGTTGTTTTGAACGCGGTATTTAATGCTCAGGGGGTATTATTCCCTTTGAGTCAGGAACCAAAATTCCGTAGTAACCCGTGAATGCATTTGGTCAAATGACAGCTCGATCAGCTGTTCGATTTTACTTACCGACATGTCAACTGAGCCAGGATCACAGTCAAACGGATTGTGAAGTATGTCCCAAAGTGTGGGACACATAGTGATGCTGTTTTCTGTTAGAAACATGCACTGCCGAGGGAAAGGGGTTCGCGTTTGAAAGACTCTCCAATTAGAATTATTCCCTCTGAATCCACTGATTCGGTCACTAATCTGTAGAATGTTTTTGTATTTTCCCTGCATGCATATCTCCACATAGTTTTGCGCAAAGGCGTGCGCGCAGCTGCAATATATCACCGAGTTCTGTGCTCAGCTCTTTTGCCGCCAATTGCTATCTATCATACAATGCGTCCATATGGCAGAGGGAGACTCATTCATAACTAGAGTGCAGAGGCTTGACCGCCGTCCCACCATCTATGTCCTATCTGTGCAAAAGCCCACCATTCGATCTCATGGAATCTGTTTTTCGTCAATGTAGCCACACAGCACATTGAACATCCCCTGTGCCGTTTCATGCTCGGGAATCGTGATACAGAAAAATAGGTCCTCGTGAATAGCATCCCCCGACATGTATCGCGAACAAAAGTCAATGCATGCGTATCTCGGCTCCTCACAGCTAACGTCCATTTGGAGAGCATAAACCGGGGAGTTTGAGTCGTTCAGTCAGTTTCCTCTTGATTGCTAACGATAGCATACATTCTTCATATAACAGTATTATCTGACAAAGGCATTCATTTGAGTTTCTGTGCCTCCGTCTCCCTAAACATTGTTTTCACCATATCAATATCATAAGTCTATATAAGTCTCTGCAATAGTGTGTGGTTTCATAGTGTAGCCGGCCTAGCCATTCACCATGGGAATGATTCAAGTGCAACGGTCAAGGGCGGCCTTTTCCCATGATCTAAGGGCGCTCTCTGGTTGAATTAGATCTTTTAGATTTGAATAATTTTCATTTAGATGTGTAAGGTATTATAATATGGGGTCGCGACCCCAGTTTGGAACCGCTTCCCTTTTACATATTTAATTTTTTTTTTTTTACCTTTACTTAACTAGGCATGTCAGTTAACAACACATTTTTATTTACAATGATGCCTACACGGACCAAACGCAGACTACGCTGGGTCAATTGTGCCCTGTCCTATGGGACTCCCAATCACAGCTGGTTGTGATACAGACCCTCAGGGTCACTGTGACTATCGGTTTGAGTAATGACTACAAAATCACATTAAGTAACTATATTCAGATACACTACATTACCAAAAGTATGTGGACACCTGCTCAGCAAACATCTCATTCCAAAATCATGGGCATTAATATGGAGTTGGTCCCTCCTTTGGTGCTATGAACAGCTGCCTCTCTTCTGAGAAGGCTTTCCACTAGATGTTGGAACATTGCTGTCGAGGACTAGCTTCTATTCTGCCACAAGAGCATTAGTGAGGTTGGGCACTGATGTTGGGTGATTAGGCCTGGTTCACAGTCGGATTCATCCCAAAGGTTTTCGATGGGGTTAAGGTCATGGGTCTCTTTGGAACTCGGTAGTGTGTGTTGCAACCAAGAACAGACGATTTTAACATGCTTCAGCACACAGCGATCCCGAACAGCAACTCATTTGAAGGGGTGTCCACATACTTGTGTATATATAGTGTATATTAAAGGTGCACTATGCGGAAATTGCACCCATATTTCCTGGTTGCTCAAATTCAAATTGTTTGCCTAATTTCAGTTAATGTGACAAAACAAGTAAGAATATTGTAGAAAATGTATGTACAATCGAAACTGCTGTGAAATACCTTTTCCATCACCGAAAATATTGTATTACCAGCTGTTTGAAGCTGGTGTACAAAACCGAAAGTAAAAGATGCAAAAACAAAACTTAAGAACAGGAAGTGCACATAGAACAGATCTACCGCTTCCTAGACTTGCTTTCAATGAGAATGACAGATCTATAACTCAAATGTCTATGTGACATTGGTCAGGTCGCACAAAAAGCTAGGTTTACCGTCATTGGGCTAGGGTTAGGGTCATTGGGCTTGGGTCTTTGGGCTAGGGTTAGGGTCATTGGGCTAGGATTAGGGGCATTGGGCTAGGGTGGTTGAGCTAGAATTAGGGTCATTGGGCTAGGGTTGTTGGGCTAGGGTTAGGGTGGTTGGGCTAGGATTAGGGTCATTGGGCTAGGGTTGTTAGACTAGGGTTAGGGTCATTGGGCTTGGGTCATTGAGGCTAGGGTCATTGGGCTAGGGTTGTTGGGCTACGGTTAGGGTTGTTGGGCTACGGTTAGGGTCATTGGGCTAGGATTAGGGTCATTGGGCTAGGGTTAGGGTTGTTGGGCTAGGGTTAGGGTCATTGGGATAGGGTTGTTAGACTAGGTTTAGGGTCATTGGGCTAGGGTCATTGGGCTTGGGTCATTGAGGCTAGGGTCGTTGGGCTAGGGTCGTTGGGCTACGGTTAGGGTCATTGGGCTAGGATTAGGGTCATTGGGCTAGGGTTAGGGTTGTTGCCTGTCTGTGGCCGGGTTACTGCTGCCTGCCTGCTACCTGTAGCTGGTGGATGACATGGGTCTGACATAATAGCACACAGTGATGGGACTCAATCTGCTTTGCGTGAGGTGGCTGGGAGAGAGAGAAAGACAGAGAGAGCGAGAGAGAGACAGAGAGCGAGAAAGACAGAGAGAGAGAGAGATGAGAAAGAGGGGAGGGACTGAGATAGAGAGACAGAGAGAGACACAGATGGAGACAAAGAGTGGTTGTGTGTGAGAGAGAGAGAGAGATACAGAAAAAGAGAGGGGGGAGTTTGAGAGAGGGAGAGAGAGAGTGTGACTAGAGCCAGCGAGAGGGAGCTGGGGCACGTTGGAGTGGACTGGACAGATGCTGGTACCCCTATGGTCCAGGGCCAGGCGAGCAACATGGAGGAACAGCATCAAGTCCAGCACAGCTTCTTCAAGAAGGTGGACGTCCCAGACCATGTCCACTACATCGTGGCCTTCTTCGTGTGTATCATTGGAACACTGGGGGTGACAGGGAACGCATTGGTCATGTTCGCTTTCTGGAGGTTAGTGACTGGCAGAGGGAAAGCATGGGGGATGATTTGCTACAGGTTTACAGTCACTCAGAGAGTCTATCGTGAATGAGGAGAATACAATGCTATGGTCTTTTTTTGGTCTATCAAATTCAATTAAATATTATCTGGAGCTCTTTCAAAGTTAATTTACATTTCCAGGGGGCATTGTTTGTCAACATTGTGTAATATTTACTTCCTTCTCTGTTAGTTAGAGTTGATTCGGCCTCAGTGGTCTTGTTCATTTCTGTCGATGTTACCAAAGTGAGCGGATGGGAGTCAAATGTGGTCATTTTCAAGGAATGGAAGGGACTGAATGAACATTGCAATATGGGGGTATGCAACAGGTAGTGCAAGATAATGGTGCGTGCAGTGTAGTGTGCTGTCTAACGATTTTCCATATGACGCAGAATTTAGAAAATCTATTTGAGTTGTACTCCTGGGGACAGGACCTAAATAAAGAAAAGTCAGCACGATAAGCTCTGGCTGCTGACTGAAATGCAGTTGTTTGTGCACTCCATTAGCCTGTAGCCACAGCTGCTCTCTGTGCTCCATTTATGGAAGCTTAAAGAGGCAATCTGCAGTTCAAACAGTAACTGTGCGGCACCACGCCTCTGTTTTGGTAAAAACCTGAGGGACGGGGCTGTAGAAATGTAACCACTCTCAGATTCATAGACAGAGCTATGGATGCAAAGACTGACCATCCATGGTATCAAAACTATACTTTTTTGACCATGTTTTGAGGATATGCAGTGTTTGTTTACATTTACATTGACATATACATTGAGGTAAAAACAAGTTTATATTTTGTGTTCTGATGAGGTACGGCAGTTGAACTAAGCTCATGAGGTTATTTATAAGTTACATTTTTCAAGAACCAATGGGTATACTGTATATCATGAATTTAAAGTCCAAAATGCACGACGCAATGTTGCCTCACTGAGGAGAGAGTCCAGTTAACAGTTAACAGTTCCTGAAAAAGGAGGGGAAAAGCCTCCCGGGGCATAAACATGACTATCGCATTTGATTACTTGTTACTTGGATATTTTTAAAATTGCATTGCTGGACTTTAGAGGGAATAGGCTTACATTTTGTTCCCTGCCCAACACATATTTTAAGGGTAAAAAAAAAAACAGCAGGCCTAACCATATTTATGGTTTACACTTTGTCCTGGTCCAAGTTTATTTTTTCTTTATAGAGCAAAGTAATATTCTGCATTGCATGTCACAGGACTGTTTTTCTTACTGTAAAACATAGTAAAGCACCCCTGCTATAAAACAAAATTACAATGTAGCTGGCACCTCTGTATGTTACTGTAAATTTACAGGGACATTTTGTAATGTGTAGTCAACTTGTCATTGTCTTGTATTGCCAGAATTATAAGTCTTCGGCCTATTCTTATAACTAGTCTCATCAATCATTTTCAGACTTGATCAATTATTCAAGTTGTCATTAAACACTTTCTTATTAGTGTAATGTATTAATTCATTACACTCAGGTGTCAATAGAACCAATTGTTTTGGGACAACAACAAAAAACAGGCTGTCTAGACTCACTTTAGAATTATAGCATCATTAGATATACTGTGTGTACATATAACTATGAATAAAGTCACAGATAGTAAACAGTAGCAGCAGCATATGTGATGAGTCAAAAAAGGCCTTTCTCTGACACCGCCTGGTGTAGAGGTCCTGGATGGCAGATAGATTGGCCCCAGTGATGTACTGGGCCGTACGCACTACCCTCTGTAGTGCCTTGCGGTCGGAAGCCAAGCAGTTGCCATACCAGGCAGTGATGCAGCCAGTCAGGATGCTCTCGATGGTGCAGCTGTATAACTTTTAGAGGATCTGAATGCCATATCTTTTCAGCCTCCTGGAAGAGGAGCCCTCTTCACGACTGTGTTGGTGTGTTTTGACCATGATAGGTCCTTAAGGATGTGGCCACCGAGAAACTTGAAGCTCTCCCCTACAGCCTCATTGATGTGAATGGGGGTGTGCTCGGCCCTCCGTTTCCTGTAGTCCATGATCAACTCCTTTGTCTTGCTGACATTGAAGCAGAGGTTGTTGTCCTGGCACCACACTGCCAGGTCTCAGTCTTCCTCCATATAGGCTGTCTCATCGTCGTTGGTGATCAGGCTACCACTGTCTTGCAGATTGGAGTGCAATAGAGATTGTGTCTGTTGGGGAAGTATGTGAATCGAAGTGGGTCTAGGGTGTCTGGGATGATGGTCTTGATGTGAGCCATGACCAGCCTTTCAAAGTATAATAATAATATAATCATTTAGATAGGTTACCATGGTGTTCTCAGGCACAGGGACTATGGTTGTCTTCTTGAAACTTGTAGGTATTACAGACTGGGTCAGGGAGAGGTTGAAAATGTCAGTGAAGACACTTGCTAGCTGGTCAATGCATGCTCTGAGTATGCGTCCTGGTAATTCGTCTGGCCCTGCGGCCTTGGGAATGTCAACCTAGTCGTCCGGAACAGCTGGTGCTCTCACCCATGGTTCAGTTTTGCTTCCTCGAATCGAGCATAGAATATATTTAGTTTTTCTGGTACAGTAGGCTCGCGTCCCTGGGCAGCTTGTGGCTGGGTTTCCCATTGTAATCCGTGCATCAGAGCTTGTGTAGTAAGATTTGATCTTAGTCCTGTATTGATGCTTTGCCTGTTTGATGGTTTGTCAGGAAGGCGTAGCAGGATTTTCTATAAGCGTCTTTGATTTGTGTCCCGCTCCTTGGAAGCGGCAGCTCTAGCCTTTAGCTCAATGTGGATGTTGACTGTAATGCATGGCTTCTGGTTGGGATATGGGTCACTGTAGGGATTACATCGTTGATGCACTTATTGATGAAGCCAGTGACTGATGTGATAAACTCCTCAATACCATTGGATGAGTCCCGGGAACATATTTCAGTCTGTACTAGCGAAAGTCCTGTAGCGTAGCATCCACGTCATCTGACCACTTCCCTATTGAGCGAGTCACTGGTACTTCCTGCTTTAGTTTTTGCTTGTAAGCAGGAATCAGGAGGATAGAGTTTTGGTCAGATTTGCCAAATGGAGGGTGAGGGAGAGCTTTGTATGCATCTCTGTATGTGGAGTAAATGTGATCTGGAGTTTTTTCACCTCTAGTTGCACAGGTGACATGCTGGTAGAAATAAGGTCAAACGGATTTCAGTTTTCCTGCATTAAAATCACCGGCCACTAGGAGCGCCGCCTCTGGATGAGCATTTTCTTGTTTGCTTATGGCCCTATACAGCTCATTGAGTGCCATCATCGGTTTGTGATGACAGTTACGAAAAATATACTATAGATGAAAACTCTATTGGTAAATAGTATGGTCTACTGCTTATCATGAGGTATTCTAACTCAGGCGAGCAGAACCTCGAGACTTAATATTAGAGATCGTGCACTAGCTGTTGTTTTACAAAGAGACATGTACCACCCCCATTGAGCTTACCCGACGCTGCCGTTCTGTCCTGCCGATGCATAGAAAAAACAGCTTCAGTCCTTGCTCAGCCATGTTTCCGAGAAACATAGGATATTGCAGTTCTTCAGGTCCTGTTGATAGGATAGTCTCAAACGGAGCTTGTCCAGTTTGTTCTCTAGTGATTGTACATTCGCCAATAGAACAGAGGGTAGAGGTGGATTATTTACTCATCGCTGGAGTTTAATCAACCCTTACGTCAGCCTTTATGTCACAGTCTCTTTCTCTTCCGAGTGTCGGGGATCAGGGCCTGGTCCGGACTGAGCAGTATGTCCTGTGCTGCCGCCTCGTTCAAGTAGAAATCTTCATCCAAATTGAGGTTAGTGATCGCTGTTCTGATGTCCAGAAGCTCTTTTCGGTCAAAGGAAACGATGGCTGAAACATTATGTACAAAAAAAGTTACGGTCAGTGAAAAAAAATACACAAAATAGAGGATGTGGTCAGAAGCCCATAAAACATCCCTATACATTTCAGACCTGGGTTCAAATACATGTGTTGGTTTATGTATAACATGATGTATTTTAGTTTATGTATAACAGTATGTATTTATGTTCATGTATAACAGTATGTATTAGTACTTGAAGTAGTTGTAAATACATTCCAACATTTAACTACTAGTATTTTCAAACAAACGTTGTTTAAATACTTACTTAAATACAGTAAATAGTAGTTGAACCCAGTTCAGGTAGCCATTGCTACTATTGCCTGTTATAAGCAGTGGGGTAAAGTACTTAAGTAAAAATACTTTAAAGTACTGTTTTAGTAGTTTTTTGGAGTAGCTGTACTTTACTTTACTAAAGCCCCATATACTACCCACCACTGCGACCTGTATGCTCTCGTTGGCTGGCCCTCGCTTCATATTCGTCGCCAAACCAAATCACTGAAGCTGTAGACTCATATCTCCCTCACTAACTTTAAGCATCAGCTGTCAGAACAGCTCACAGATCACTGCATCTGTACATAGCCCATCTGTAAATAGCCCATCCAACTACCTCATCCCCATGTTGTTATTTATTTATTTATCTTTTGCACCCCAGTATCTCTACTTGCACATTCATCTTCTGCACATCTATCACTCCAGTGTTTAATTGCTAAATTGTAATTACTTCGCCACTACGGCCTATTTTTTGCCTTACCTCCCTAATCTCACCTCATTTGCACACAATGTATATAGATTTTTTTCCCTATTATGTTATTGACTGTACGTTTGTTTATTCCATGTGTAACTCTGTGTTGTTGTTTGTGTCGCACTGCTTTGCTTTATGTTGGCCAGGTCGCAGTTGTAAATGAGAACTTGTTCTCAACTGGCCTACCTGGTTAAATAAAGGTGAAATAAAAAAAATAATTAAAAATACTCATTCCTAATGAAAATAATGTACTTTTTACTACATACATTTTCCCTGACACCCAAAATTACTTGTTACATTTTGAATGCTTAGCAGGACAGAAAATTATCCAATGCCTACTGCCTCTGATCTGGCGGACTCAATAAATACAAATGCTTAGTTTGTAAAATATTTCTGAGTGTGTCCCTGGCTCTCCGTAAAATGTTCAAATCATGAAAATCGTTTGGTTTGCTTAATATAAGGAATGTGAAATGATTTATACTTTTACTTTTGATACTTAAATATATTTTAGCAATAACATTTACTTTTCAAACTTAAGTAGATTTAAAACCAAATACTTTTAGACTTTTACTCAAGTAGTATTTTACTGGGTGACTTTCACTTTTACTTGAGTCATTAGCTATTAAAGTATATTTACTTTTATTCAGGTATGACAACTGGGTACTTTTTCCACCACTGGATATAAGGAGAAAGGGCCATGCATGTTAGTACATTTGGTCAAGAAAAGTTGGTCATGCGTGATCAGATGATGCTCTGATCCAGAAAGAGTATTGCCGTCCTACTCTTCCCCTGGTCTTGTCTATTATTTTATTGAAGTTAATTGATTTCTGAAATTAGGTCAGGTCCCAAGGTAGAAGGTATTACCGAAAGCTTTTATATTTTCAGCTCTCCTCCAGATTAAATGGCCTCTTCGAACAATTGTTCCATACATGGTGCTGCATGCATTTATTAAGTCAGAACACAGTCACGTACGTAAATACTGCTGCTACTCGCTGTTTATTATCGATGCATAGTCACTTTACCCCTACCTACATGTACATATTACCTCGACTATACTGTATCGCCGCTCACTGACTCGGTACTGATTCCCCCTGTATATAGCCTCGTTATTGTTATTTTATTGTGTTACTTTTTTATAATTTTGAACTTTAGTTTATTTGGTAAATATTTTCTTAACTCTTTCTTGAACTGTACTGTTGGTTAAGGGCTTGTAAGTAAGCATTTCATGGTAAGGTTTACACGTTGTATTCGGCGCATGTGACTAATAAAGTTTGATTTGATGCACTCTATAAAAGATAGGGAGCAGTCTGCGGGTAGAAGGGGTGACATTTTACTGTGCATGAGGATCAATGACAGACTGTTTTCATGTGTTGTGTTTGGTGTCATATTGGCTTAGATATCATGGTAGGGCGATTTGAATTTAACATTTTCAAATAGTAAAATCACAACAATGGCTTCAGATCAAAGTCTACGTTGAGACCGAAGGGAGCAAAGATCTTTAAATTAAAGATCCAGGCAGCCTCTCGTTTTAACAATATATTGTCAAGGTCACCCCCTCACTGAAGGAGGGTGACGTGTTCGATGCCGATATAACGTAGGGACGAAATAGAGTGGTTCGCTTCCAAGAAGTGGGCCGCAACTGGGTATGTGGAGTTTTTGCACCTAATGATGCTATTATGCTCCGAGATACGTACCTTTAATTTGTGCTTCATTTTACCCACATAATTTTTACCACAAGGACAAGTTATAAGATAAATAAATGCCTTATTGGAGCATGTGATAAGACCTTTGATTGGGATCTGTTTCCCTGTTTGGGGGTGTTTGAAGGATCTACATTTGTAAGTGCCATTGCATTTCCAGTTTCCATCCAGTAGAGGCGCATAGATGTTGTGTGGGGGTATTTTGGGGTGGTAAATCAGAGTTTACCAATTGATCTCAGAGGTTTCTGCACCGCAGGAATACGACCAAGAGAGGGTCCGGAAACGCATTGCCGATACTGTCATCGAATCTTAGAATGTGCCAGTGTTTGTGAACGATTCCCTTAATTTGTTCAAAGCACTTTTAATAGGTGGTAGTAAGAACACAATAATGCTTCTTTTTGCGAGACTGTCCTTGAAAGACATCATGCCTCAATTTGTTTTGGATTTTATCAATGGCAGTACTAATCTGACCATTTTTGTACCCCCTCTACTTGAATGCAAATTCCTTTGATTCGACAGAACTGGCTGTCGGGCAAACTGTTTTTCAAAGGAAGTGGGTGACAGCTATCAGCCCTCAACAAACTGTTACGATCAGTAGATTTCCTGTAAAGATCAGTGTATAGAACATTATCTTCACACAAGATCATAAGATCAAGGAAACTTATTTGTCAGATTGCATAGTAAATCTCAGGTGCTCAGAACAAGAGTTAAGAAAAGCATGGAACGCCTCGATGTAACGTCCTGACCAGAGTTCTTATGTGTTTTGCTTGTTTAGTGTTGGTCAGGACGTGAGCTGGGTGGGAATTCTATGTTGTGTGTCTAGTTCGTCTGTTTCTGTGTTCAGCCTAATATGGTTCTCAATCAGAGACAGCTGTCAATCGTTGTCCCTGATTGAGAATCATATATAGGTGGCTTGTTTTGTGTTGGGGATTGTGGGTGGTTGTTTCCTGTCTCTGTGTTTTGTCTGCACCAGATAGGTCTGTCTCGGTTTTTTCACATTTGTTATTTTGTATGTTGTTTGTAGTGTTTCACTTGTTCTTTAATTAAACATGTTGAACACTAGCCGCGCTGCACTTTGGTCCTCTCCTTCACCCCTGGAAGAAAGCCGTTACAGAACCACCCACCAAACTCGGACCAAGCAGCGTGGCAACAGGCAACAGCGGCAGCAGCAGCAGCAGCGGGAGCTAGCAAGGCAGAGTGGCTGGAAGCCCGAGAGGCTCCCCCAAAAATTTCTTGGGGGGGGGAACACGGGGAGTATGGCTGGGTCAAGTGGGAGATTTGAGCCAGTTCCCCGTGCTTACCAGAAGGAGCAGTGGGCTAAATTGAGGTACGAGTCGGAGAATGTGGAGGAGTTATTGGACAGATTGGAGGAAAGTGAAAGGATGGGAGATTATGAGACATTTGATGAGTTGTTGGTGATATTGGGGGAGAGCGAAGAGAGAGAGATGTTGGTTTGGCGTAGTATACACGGTACTCGCCCTGAGGTGTGTGATTACCGTGGAGAGCGGGAGTACGGGCAGACACCGTGTTATGCGGAAGAGCGCACGGTGTCTCCTGTACGTGTGCTTAGCCCGGTGCGGGTTATTCCACCTCCCCGCACTGGACGGGCTAGATTGGGCATTGAGCCAGGTGTCATGAAGCCGGCTCAACGTATCTGGCCTCCAGTACGTCTCCTCGGGCCGGCATACATGGCACCAGCCTTACGCATGGTGTCCCCGGTTCGCCAACACAGCCCAGTGCGGGTTATTCTACCTCCCCGCACTGGGCGGGCTACGGGGAGCATACAACCAGGTAAGGTTGGGCAGGCTCAGTGCTCAAGGGAGCCAGTACGCCTGCACGGTCCGGTATATCCGGCGCCACCTTCCCGCCCCAGCCCAGTACCATCAGTGCCTACACCACGCACCAGGCTTCCTGTGCGTCTCCAGAGCCCTGTTACTCCTCCACGCACTAGCCCTATGGTGCGTGTCTTCAGCCCGGTACCACCAGTTCCGGCACCACGCACCAAGCCTCCTGTGCGTCTCCAGAGCCCTGTTCCTCCTCCACGCACTCTCCCTATGGTGCGCGTCTCCAGCCCAGTACCTCCAGTTCCGGCACCACGCATCAAGCCTCCTGTGCGTCTCCAGAGCCCTGTACGCACTGTTCCTTCTCCCCGCACTCGCCCTGAGGTGCGTGCCCTCAGCCCGGTACCTCCAGTTCCGGTACCACGCACCAGGCCTATAGTGCGCCTCAAGAGTCCAGTGTGCCCTGTTCCTGTTCCCCGCACTAGCCTAGAGGTGCGTGTCTCCAGTCCGGTACCACCAGTTCCGGCACCACGCACCAGGCCTACTGTGCGCCTCAGCAGGTCAGAGTCGGCCGTCTGCCCAACGCCGCCTGCACTGCTCGTCTGTCCAGCGCCGTCTGAGCTGCCTGCCTGCCCAGCACCATCTGAGCCATCCGTCTGCCCAGCGCCGTCTGAGCCATCCGTCTGCCCAGCGCCGTCTGAGCCATCCGTCTGCCCAGCGCCGTCTGAGCCATCCGTCTGCCCAGCGCCGTCTGAGCCATCCGTCTGCCCAGCGCCATCTGAGCCATCCGTCTGCCCAGCGCCATCTGAGCCATCCGTCTGCCCAGCGCCATCTGAGCCATCCGTCTGCCACGAGCCTTCAGAGCCGCCCGTCTGTCCCGAGCCATTAGAGCCGTCCGCCAGTCAGGAGCCGCTAGAGCCGTCCGTCAGTCAGGAGCTGCCAGAACCGCCAGCCAGTCAGGAGCTGCCAGAGCCGCCAGCCAGTCAGGAGCTGCCAGAGCCGCCAGCCAGTCAGGAGCTGCCAGAGCCGCCAGCCAGTCAGGAGCTGCCAGAGCCGCCAGCCAGTCAGGAGCTGTCAGAGCCGCCAGCCAGTCAGGAGCTGTCAGAGCCGCCAGCCAGTCAGGAGCTGCCAGAGCTGCCCTCCAGTCATGAG
Organism: Salvelinus namaycush; assembly: GCF_016432855.1. NCBI lineage: Eukaryota > Metazoa > Chordata > Actinopteri > Salmoniformes > Salmonidae > Salvelinus > Salvelinus namaycush. The sequence continues at coordinate 6,778,248 of NC_052307.1, forward strand.
CTGCCCTACAGTCATGAGCTGCCCTACAGTCATGAGCTGCCCTTCAGTCATGAGCTGCCCCACAGTCATGAGCTGCCCTCCAGTCATGAGCTGACCTCCAGTCATGAGCTGACCTCCAGTCCGGAGCTGCCACTCAGTCCGGAGCTGCCACCCAGTCCGGAGCTGCCACCCAGTCCGGAGCTGCCACCCAGTCCGGAGCTGCCACCCAGTCCGGAGCTGCCACCCAGTCCGGAGCTGCCACCCAGTCCGGAGCTGCCACTCAGTCCGGAGCTGCCACTCAGTCCGGAGCTGCCATTCAGTCCGGAGCTGCCATTCGTCCTGAGCTGCCCCTCTGTCCTGAGCTACCTCTCTGTCCTGAGCTACCTCTCTGTCCTGAGCTACCTCTCTGTCCTGAGCTACCTCTCTGTCCTGAGCTACCTCTCTGTCCTGAGCTACCTCTCTGTCCTGAGCTACCTCCTAAATCATGTGGGGGCCTTGGGGAGGATTCTTAGGCCAAGGTCGTGGGCGAGGGTCGCCACTCAAAGGACGCTAAGGAGGGGGACAAAGACAGTGGTGGAGTGGTGTCCTCGTCCACCGCCGGAGCCGCCACCGCGGACAGATGCCCACCCAGACCCTCCCCTTGAGTTTTAGGGGTGCGTTCGGAGTCCGCACCTCAGGGGGGGGGGGGGGTACTGTAACGTCCTGACCAGAGTTCTTCTGTGTTTTGCTTGTTTAGTGTTGGTCAGGACGTGAGCTGGGTGGGAATTCTATGTTGTGTGTCTAGTTCGTCTGTTTCTGTGTTCAGCCTAATATGGTTCTCAATCAGAGATAGCTGTCAATCGTTGTCCCTGATTGAGAATCATATATAGGTGGCTTGTTTTGTGTTGGGGATTGTGGGTGGTTGTTTCCTGTCTCTGTGTTTTGTCTGCACCAGATAGGTCTGTCTCGGTTTTTTCACATTTGTTATTTTGTATGTTGTTTGTAGTGTTTCACTTGTTCTTTAATTAAACATGTTGAACACTAGCCGCGCTGCACTTTGGTCCTCTCCTTCACCCCTGGAAGAAAGCCGTTACACTCGAGCTGTTTTGCATCACCCCTCCACAGAACAAAAATATCATCAATGGACCGTTTCCAAATAATATTGTTTGTCAAGAAAATATTTTTGAGAGGATTGAGAATGGACTGTTTCTCCATGTAACCCACGTACAAATTAGCATAGTTAGGAGCCATAGGGGATCCCATAGCAGTACCCTTTGTCTGAATAAAGAAATAATTTAGAAACATTAAGTAGTTGTGTGTGAGTACTATTTAAGCTAATGTTATAATGCATACACGGACGGTAGTTCATTAGGGTCACGTTGCAGAAGAAAATGTTCCATGACTTTAATACCGCCCTCATGTGGAATATTTGTGTATAACGACTCAACAGTAACTTATATCCCACCTTCTTCCACAAAACATAGCTAGCTAGCTACCTAGCTAAGTAAAGTTCATAGTCAACATCAAACTTTGGGAAACTGCCACGCTGCTCATTTATAATACATCAGGCAAAGGGCATTGTTAAAGTTGGCCTTTGATGTTATTCAAAGGCAGCTTTTCCAACTGAAACTTGTGCTTTAATGAAAGGAAAACAAAGTTGATGGTTTTCTATTCCCTGAAAGTAAACAGATGGAGTCACTTGCAGATGTTAACTATAACAGGCCAGCAAATTGACAGGGTCACCTCCTATAAGTATCTTGGGATTTGGTTAGATGAAAAGTCGAATTTTAAACAGCATATTGATAACTTGACCAAGAAACTGAAGTTGAAATTGGATTTCTATTGGGTTTGGGTTTCAGGAACAAATCTTGTTTTTCAATGTTAGTCAGAAAATATCTTGTTCAAAGCACTGTTTTTTAATCAGTGCTGGATTATGGTGAGATTGTCTATATGCAGGCCTCAGCAAGTACCTCGAAAACTCTGGACACAGTGTATCATGGTGCTTTAAGATCTATTACCAATGCTAGATCACTGACCCATCACTGTGATCTGTATGCTATGCTGCAATGGACCTCTCTCCCCACCAGGAGACTAAAGCACTGGTACACTTTAATGTGTACAAAGCATTGATAGGACACCTCCCTTTGTATCTCTGTTCCTTACTGACCAGATTAGTCACTCAATACAGTTTTCGTTCAGTCGCTGCTGTCTGTTCCTAAGGCTAGAACTGAGATGGGGAAACAATCTTTTCCCATAATGCCCCTTCATCCTGGAACTTCAGAAGATTTTAAAGTTAGGGGAGTTAGTGTCCTTGTCTGTTTTTAAGACTCTCATCGACAACACTGTTTGTGACAACTGTAGTTGTTTCTAATCTTCAATTGTATCTTTAATTTGTGACACTTTGTCTTTTGTGTGTATTCCGCATTTTTCTGTAATGTTTTATGGACACGCTGCTATTTTCCTGTTTTGACTTCTTGCCAGGTCGCCCTCGCAAAATAGGTTTTTAACCTCAATGGGTTTTACCTGGTTAAATAAAGGTAAAACATTTTTTTTTAAAGAATTGCTCATCTAATGTTAGCTAATCATTATAATCCAAATTTGCGCTGACTGATCAATAGTGTCAAGTTACTTTTCAGTGTCTTCACAAAAATGAGAATTTGCCATCCACATAAGTAGCATCATTGCTTGCTAATGCAACTGAAGCTGTGTGCAGTCAAAATAAAATGCCATGCTTGCTAACTTGGTTAGAGATAACTCTATAACTGGCCTAACTGTATACAGTGCATTCGGAAAGTATTCAGACCCCTTGACTTTTTCCACATTTTGTTACGTTACAGCTTTATTCTTAAATGGATTATATATATTTTTTCCTTCGTCAATTTACATACAATACCCCATAATGACAAAGCAAAAACAGCCATTGTTTTGCCATTTTTCCTAATGTAATAAAAATAAACAACTGAAATATCACATTTACATAAGTATTCAGACCCATTACTCAGTACTTTGTTGAAGCACCTTTGGCAGTGATTACAGCCTTGAGTCTTTTTGGGTATGACCCTACAAGCTTGACAGACCTGTATTTGGGGAGATTCTCCCATTCTTCTCTGCAGATCCTCTCAAGACCTGTCAGGTTGGATGGGGAGAGTCGCTGCACAGCTATTTTCAGGTCTCGCCAGAGATGTTCAATCGGGTTCAAGTCCGGGCTCTTGCTGGGCCACTCAAGGACATTCAGAGACTTGTCCCAAAGCCACTCCTGCATTGTCTTGGTTGTGTGCTTAGGGTTGTTGTCCTGTTGGAAGGTGAACCTTCGCCCCAGTCTGAGGTCCTGAGCACTCTGGAGCAGGTTTTCATCTTGCTCCACTCATCTTTCCTTTGATCCTGACTAGTCTCCAGTCCCTCCCGCTGATAAACATCCCCACAGCATGATGCTGCCACCACCATGCTTCACCGTAGGGATGGTGCCAGGTTTCCTCCAGATGTGACGCTTGGCATTCATACCAAAGAGTTCAATCATGGTTTCATCAGACCAGAGAATCTTGTTTCTCATGGTCTGAGAGTCTTTAGGTGCCTTATGGCAAACTCCAAGCTGCTGTCATGTGCCTTTTCCTGGTGGCTTTCATCTGGCCACTCTACCATAAAGGCCTGATTTGGAGGAGTGCTGCAGAGATGATTGTCCTTCTGGAAGGTTCTCCCATCTCCACAGAGGAACTCTGGAACTCTGTCAGAGTGACAATAGGGTTGTTGGTCACCTCACTGACCAAGTACGTTCTCTCCCGATTGCTCAGTTTGGCCGGGTGGACAGCTCTCGGAAGAGTCTTGGTGGTTCCAAACTTCTTCCATTTAAGGATGACGGAGGACCCACTGTGTTCTTGGGGACCTTCAATGCTGAATAAATGTTTTTGTACCCTTCTCAAGGTCTGTGCCTAGACACAATCTCATCTCTGAGCTCCACGGACAATGCATTCAACCTCATGGCTTGGTTTTTGCTCTGACATGCACTGTCAACTGTGGGACCTTATATAGACAGGTGTGTGCCTTTCCAAATCATGTCCAATCAATTGAATTTACCACAGGTGGACTCCAATCCAGTTGTAAAAACATCTCAAGGATGATCAATGGAAACAGGATGCACCTGAGCTCAATTTCGAGTCTCATAGCAAAGGGTTTGAATACTTATGTAAATAAGTTATTTCTGTTTATTTTTTAAAAACCTTTTCTCAATAGGGGGTGCTGTTTTCACTTTGTAAAAATTTCGTTCCCAAATTAAACTGCCTCGTACTCAATTCTTGCTCGTACAATATGCATATTATTATTACTATTGGATAGAAAACACTCTCTAGTTTCTAAAACCGTTTGAATTATATCTGTGAGTAAAACAGAACTCAAGTTGGAGCAAACTTCCTGTCAGGAAGTGAGAAATCTGAAATCAGTCAGTCTGTTCTAGGGTCAGTTTATTAATTTGCATGTCTTCTATTGGTCGACATGCACTGCATAGGCCTTCCCCTAGATGTCAGCAAGCAGTGAGAATTGGAATGGAGTTGCTAGGCAGATCTGAGGCCATATAAAAGTCTTGGTACGTGGGGTACATTCTTTTCAACATTCGCCATGACGCAAGACAGACCTCAGGATGGCGTTCTGGAAAGCTCTCGTTATAGGCCTTAGATATATCCGGCTCTGATTTTATTCGATATAGGTGTTAAGAACGTCATAATGTAGTTATTTTAAACCGAGTTATATCATTTTATATCAGTATATTGCGATTTTTGGAATTTTCTTAGTGCTGCGTTATAGTGAGTTGGGCACGTCTTCGCCACATGGCTAATGTTTACTGCTAATTCCAAAGTTGAAGGCGACAATCTACAACCGAGCAACGATTCTTATGGACAAAGGACAACTTGCCCAAGATTCTGATGAAAGCTCATCAAAAAGTAAGAACTATTTATGATGTTAATTCGTTGTTCTGTTAAAAATGTAAAACTCCTATTCCGCCATTAATTTCGGTGCGGTCTCGCTTTAACGCACGCTGTATGTCGTAGTAACGTTAATTTAAAAAATCTAACACAGCGGTTGCATTAAGAACTAATGTATCTTTCATTTGCTGTCCAACCTGTATTTTTTTAGTCAAGTTTATGATTAGTTAATGATTAGATTAGGTGCCTCTCCCAAGATTTCTCCCGACATTTTGTTGGCAGCTTGGCTACTATTCTCATTGTATAACCACGATTTGTGCCGCTAAATATGCACATTTTTTAACAAACTCTATATGTATTGTGTAATATGATGTTATAGGACTGTCATCTGAAGAAGTTTGAGAAGGTTAGTGAAAAAATTAATATATTTTGCTGGTTTATTCGTTATCGCTATTGTTGGCTTGAATCAATGCTGTTGTGTGGTTGGCTATTGTAGTAAGCTAATATAATGCTATATTGTGTTTTCGCTGTAAAACACTTAAAAAATCTGAAATATTGGCTGGATTCACAAGATCTTTGTCTTTCATTTGCTGTACGCTGTGTATTTTTCATAAATGTTTTATGATGAGTATTTAGGTAATTCACGTTGGTCTCTGTAGTTATTCTAGTTGCTTTGGTGAGAGTTGTGGTGGCTGCAATGTAAAACTATGATTTATACCTGAAATATGCAAATTTTTCTAACAAAACATATGCTATACAATAAATATGTTATCAGACTGTCATCTGATGAAGTTGTTTCTTGGTTAGTGACTATTTATATCTTTATTTGGTCGAAATTGTGATAGCTACCTATGCAGGAAAAAAATGGTGGGAAAAAAAAGTTGTGTCTTTTGCTATCGTGGTTAGCTAATAGAAATACATATTGTGTCTTCCCTGTAAAACATTTTAAAAATCAGAAATGATGGCTGGATTCACAAGATGTGTATCTTTCATCTGGTGTCTTGGACTTGTGATTTAATGATATTTAGATGCTAGTATTTACTTGTGGCGCTATGCTAGGCTATGCTAGTCAGCTTTTTTACTGATGAGGGTGCTCCCGGATCCGGGATTGTGACCAAGTAGAAGTTTTAATATACATTTGCTCAAATTTCTAAAACCCTGTTGTCACTTTGTCATTATGGGGTATTGTGTGTAGATTGATGAGAAAAAGTTTTTATAACGTTTATAATAAACGTTCAATCGGTACTGAGTGAATTAACAACAAAAACATTGTGCAACGAAATCTTTCTGTCATCACCAGATTGTCCAGTTAAATAGAGTGTGAAGTTGACATGTTTATAACACGGTTCGTAGTTTAACGGTCAGTGTCACTGCCTTCGGACCTGAAGGAGGGTACATTTTGACCACTCTCTTTAGTGTATAGTTTTGACACACAGTGCTTATTTGTATTTATTAAAATAACCTTTGGGTTTGTGGAGTGGCAGGCAAGTGGCAGTGAGTGTGGTGGTGTGTTTTACTGTGTGCATCTTCCTAGAACGAAGGAGAGACCAGCTCTCAGATCCTCAAGGAAGAAAGGGGTCATTGCTCTCATCCCCGAGATGCACGCCATCCCTACAGTACTGCCCAGGGACACTGTGCTTTATGTCAGAGTGACGGATTGAGGGCATGCGCCTGTCACAGAGAAATGCAAGCTGGCCCATGTGGAACTGACAAACAACTTATGCCAATTCAAATGCACGCTCATGGTACTTCGCACACTATCAATAGTTAAAATGAATGTTCTGTTCCAAATCTGTGAGTACTCCCACCGGTTTTCATATTTACTGTTTACTGCCATTTATTAATGAAGACAATTCTTTTACTGGAGTTGGACAGCTGTGTACAGCATTACTTAGGACATCTGTAGCTGAAGTTTTGTGTTCAAGAATGTAGAACACTTATCCAGTTTCAGATTTGCAAATATGTCTATCATTTTTTGGCACTTGTCTAATGACTGTATTTTACAGGTGTTTTTCAACAGGTGTTTCTCAACAGTTTGTCATTTGTAGCAGTGTTTGTATCAGGAGTTGCTCTTGATGATCCACAGCGTTATTAATGCTTTTCTGTTCAAACCCAGTGCTACCACACCTGATTCTACCACTCAGCTGTTCATCCAGACCTCAGCTGTTCATCCAGACCTCAGCTGATCATCCAGACCTCAGCTGATCATCCAGACCTCAGCTGTTCATCCAGACCTCAGCTGATCATCCAGACCTCAGCTGTATATCCAGACCTCAGCTGATCATCCAGACCTCAGCTGTTCATCCAGACCTCAGCTGTTCATCCAGACCTCAGCTGTTCATCCAGACCTCAGCTGTTCATCCAGACCTCAGCTGTTCATCCAGACCTCAGCTGTTCATCCAGACCTCAGCTGTTCATCCAGATCTCAGCTGTTCATCCAGACCTCAGCTGTTCATCCAGACCTCCGCTGTTCATCCAGACCTCAGCTGTTCATCCAGACCTCAGCTGTTCATCCAGACCTCAGCTGTTCATCCAGACCTCAGCTGATCATCCAGACCTCAGCTGTTCATTCAGACCTCAGCTGTTCATCCAGACCTCAGCTGATCATCCAGACCTCAGCTGTTCATCCAGACCTCAGCTGATCATCCAGACCTCAGCTGTTCATCCAGACCTCAGCTGTTCATCCAGACCTCAGCTGTTCATCCAGACCTCAGCTGTTCATCCAGACCTCAGCTGTTCATCCAGACCTCAGCTGATCATCCAGACCTCAGCTGTTCATTCAGACCTCAGCTGTTCATCCAGACCTCAGCTGATCATCCAGACCTCAGCTGTTCATCCAGACCTCAGCTGTTCATCCAGACCTCAGCTGATCATCCAGACCTCAGCTGTTCATCGAGACCATGAACTGGGCTTGAACAAAAAAGCCTGCATAAACCTGTATCTTGTCAAGAGCAATTGTGGCCATCCCTGAATTGTAGTTCCAAAGTTGACTATATCTGATGAATGTACATTTGGTTGTACATTTTATATTTAGTGATAACTCACCTTTGTTTACAGGTAATGCAGTACTAGGCCTTTTTTCAGTAAACTATAAGGTACATTTTCATGTAAATAGTTAATGGGTACATGTTGATTATGTGTGTATTTTACAGGAGTTTTCTTGATTGTCTTATTTAGAGATCAGAGAATATTTTCCCAGTTTACTCCATATTGGCTGAAATGGGTTTCTGTTTTTTTGCTTCACTCTGGAAAATCAGCTGTTAATATTAACTAAAATACAAATAACTACATTATTTTTGTTGCCATTTGTCATTATTGTGTACTTTTACTTAACTTTTATTGCTGTGTTATGCTGTATTATACTGTTGTATTAATAATGTTGCATAATCACCTTGGAAATTAAAAACAAAAAACTACATTTTAAGTGACAATAGGCATTGGTCTGAAGTCGAAACAGAAAGGAAAGTCACGACCACAATGCCTATTCCACCCATGCTCTACCAAGGTTTTCCAGCACCACAATGTCTATTCCATCCATGCTCTACCAAGGTTTTTCAGCACACAGCTTTGACCTACTACAGTAGCTACGTCCGTATTGTACTTCAAAATATGTGTTACCAGATTGCTTAGGATTCAAACCTTGTCAAACAGCCTAATTTGGTATTTTATTAGGATCCCCATTAGCTGTTGAAAAAGCAGCAGTTACTGTTCCTGGGGTCCACACAAAACATGAAACATGACATAATACAGAACATCAATAGACAAGAACAGCTCAAGGACAGAACTACAAAGATTTTTTTTAAAGGTACACGTAGCCTACACATCAATACATACACACAAACTATCTAGGTCAAATAGGGGAGAGACGTTGTGGTGAGGTGTTGCTTTATCTCATGTGAATTTCCTTTCTTTTTTCAGCTTCAGACCAATGTCTATTCTCACTTAAAACATTTTTTAGTTTTGTATAGGCCTATGCCATTTGTGTGCTCGTGGATTTGAAATGTGGTTTGGCATAATATATTCCCACCTACCTGTGTTACAGTAATAAGAAGCTGCGCAATCTGCCCAACTACTTCATCATGAACCAGGCGGTGAGCGACTTCCTCATGGCTTTCACACAGTCGCCCATCTTCTTCATTAACTGTCTCTATAAAGAGTGGATTTTTGGCGAGTACGGTAAGTCATTATCCCCCTTTCTCTCCTGTTTTTCACCGCACCATCTCATCACCAAACATTGGTTGTCATATAGTTCAAAAAAATTGTGCAAAATTTACCGTAAACCTCATTATAATCTAGCAGCTGGATATAATTATAAACTTTTATTCAACAATGTGCGCTATAAAAGAGGCTACTATTTACGTATTGCTCAGTTTACTAAACTCTAGTTAGATAATCGTCTCCTATTAATGCACATTGTTGAAAAATTATTTCAATTAAATCTCACTGTGGGACTATGAGGTTTATGGTATTTCTTTGCACAATATGTTTTTGGGGCACTACGGAAATGTTGCCCATTGTATTCAACCACCATGGTGGACGGTGAAAGGAAACTCCCGAAGAGGAACACAAAGCATTCTTTGTTGCTATTTGTTCATGTTTGATAATTGATCATTTTCTATCGACGGTTACAATCTGAATCTCTGAACATTGTTGGTCTTGACCTGCATTTGAACTGTGTGTCTGCAGGATGCAAAATGTATGCCTTCTGTGGGGCTCTCTTTGGCATCACCTCCATGATCAACCTGTTGGCTATCTCCATTGACCGCTATCTGGTCATCACCCAGCCCCTCAAGGCCCTTGGCCGGTCGTCAAGGCGTCGGACCACCCTGGCAATACTAATGGTGTGGCTCTACTCTTTTGCCTGGAGTTTTGCCCCACTCGTCGGCTGGAGTAAGTCCTTTCACCAACAACTCAAATTCACATCCTCATATGCTAAGAAGTAAATGTAAAAAGTGATGATTGCCGGGCTGATGGGATCGAGGGTCGCTGGCATCAATATTTCTGCTGTTGTGATCTCGAGCAAAGCATTTAACCACTAAAATGCTTCTTGGGCTGTGGTGCGCCCAACCCATTAAATTAAACATCTATCCTATCCTATCCAAGACATCCAGTACCTGCCAGGACTTACACTATGTGTATTTTTTTGTATTTTGTGTTGGCTCTTACAGGCTCCTATATCCCAGAGGGCCTCATGACTTCCTGCACTTGGGATTATGTCACATACACATACGCCAACCAGAGCTACACCATGATGCTGTGTTGTTTTACTTTCTTCATCCCACTGGGAGTCATCTTCTACTGCTACCTCTTCATGTTCCTGGCCATCCGCACTGCCAGCAGGTGGGACTACTATGCCAGTTTCTTGGGTGGCATAATACTACTAATCATAACAATCATATTATAATCATCATATTATAACTGAGAAGCCACACTCTCTCGGGCTGGGACACCTACATCCACCCAAGACACTAAGCTTAACCCTAACCATGAACCTGTCCCTAAACCTTGCCATGCTTTGTGACATATAACGAATATGTAATTAGATAAGTAACGAAACAAATAATACGTCAGTTTATGTGACATATACTGTAACTACAAATGGTTACACAATGGTTATTCTAGCATAAATTATGTCCCACATCCACCTCAATGAAGGCTAAGAATATATATACTAATGTAACTGTAACATGGAACCGTTTTGCCACAGGACACTTTAGGATCATAGACGATCACTATAATCAGGATGAATTATCAGGATATCCGCAGTGCTGGGCATCCATCCCATAGACAATCTATCCCATAGACAATCACTATAATCAGGATGAATTATCAGGATGTTCACAGTGCTGGGCATCCATCCCATAGACAATCTATCCCATAGACAATCACTATAATCAGGATGAATTATCAGGATATCCGCAGTGCTGGGCATCCATCCCATAGACAATCTATCCCATAGACAATCACTATAATCAGGATGAATTATCAGGATGTCCACAGTGCTGGGCATCCATCCCATAGACAATCTATCCCATAGACAATCACTATAATCAGGATGAATTATCAGGATGTTCACAGTGCTGGGCATCCATCCCATAGACAATCTATCCCATAGACAATCACTATAATCAGGATGAATTATCAGGATGTTCACAGTGCTGGGCATCCATCCCATAGACAATCTATCCCATAGACAATCACTATAATCAGGATGAATTATCAGGATGTCCACAGTGCTGGGCATCCATCCCATAGACAATCTATCCCATAGACAATCACTATAATCAGGATGAATTATCAGGATGTTCACAGTGCTGGGCATCCATCCCATAGACAATCTATCCCATAGACAATCACTATAATCAGGATGAATTATCAGGATGTTCACAGTGCTGGGCATCCATCCCATAGACAATCTATCCCATAGACAATCACTATAATCAGGATGAATTATCAGGATGTCCACAGTGCTGGGCATCCATCCCATAGACAATCTATCCCATAGACAATCACTATAATCAGGATGAATTATCAGGATGTTCACAGTGCTGGGCATCCATCCCATAGACAATCTATCCCATAGACAATCACTATAATCAGGATGAATTATCAGGATGTTCACAGTGCTGGGCATCCATCCCATAGACAATCTATCCCATAGACGATCACTATAATCAGGATGAATTATCAGGATGTTCACAGTGCTGGGCATCCATCCCATAGACAATCTATCCCATAGACAATCACTATAATCAGGATGAATTATCAGGATGTCCACAGTGCTGGGCATCCATCTCATAGCGTGGCCATATTACAGCGGACATCCCGAGTCTATTTGTTCTTTAAACCCTGACAACAACAAAAAACATTGACAATATTACATAACATGTTTACATGTATGTCATGTAAACACTCCGGCAATGCCCCGCCGTAGCCAATCAAATGCCATGCTTCGAGACATTCAGGGAGGGAGGGAAATGCCAGCTATTGCTGCTTCACCTCCTTCCACACCAGTGGCGGTCTGTGCCGTTTAAGATGAGGGAGGACAGTTTTTATTTTCATGAGCATGGCCTTATTAAGCAATAAGGCACAGAGGAGATGGAGACAGTAAAGAGAGTACAGATCAGAGACTTGGAGTGGGATTAGTGAGCTGTCAGCCTCTAGTAAAGATGAGGTCAAGCGTATTGCCTGCCTTGTAAATTGGAGGGGATTGGGAAAGGGGGAGGTCAAAAAAGGCAAGAAGGGGAAAGAAAGAGTTGGAAAGAAATGAATCGAAAGCAGACGTCGGGAGGTTGAGACCCGGAATTCCACATGGGTTGTGTGCGCAGGGTACACTATATCAGAAGGGTTGCAGGCAGGGGGTGGAGAGCGTCTGGAAAGCATACAGGGAGAGGAATTAACACGTATAGAAAACACACACATAATTACCAAAGCTACAAAAGAGCAAAATGAGACCAGAAAATTACTAGGTACTCAAGTGAGAGAGTGGTGAGAGAGTGGCCCCTTAATCCTGATTGGTGTGTCAACAATCATCTGCAAGTTATGAGCATTCAGCAGTTCACACACCAAGTAGGACACTGGGAAGACAGGCAGCACTTACGTAGATGGTCCCAGCTGGCAAAAAGACAGCACAAAACAACAACAGATGAAGAACAAAAATGAGAATTTACTTCTCAGTCCTGGGGATATCAGGAATCCTCTAACTACAGAATGAACCTACTGGGCAAATACTAAGTGCACATTGTCCATAACCTTTACAAAAGGTAAGCCTGTGGTCTGAACAGATAATTCAAAAGTTCTGCTCCTTCCTATAACTTGCAGGGAACACAATGTATGATCTATACTTGGCATGTAGGTTTCTCACTTATGGGTGGCACAACTTGGAACTTGGGGGAGGGGAATGGGCAGGGTATATGCAAATGAAATACTTGTACTGTTACTATCGTTAAAAAACTTGACTGTTTTTTTCTTGACTGTTTTCTGTAGTATTTTTGCTGACGTTACTGTAATATTTACTACAGTGTTTTTTTTGCGGATGATACTATTGTATTTACTATAGAATTTTACAGTATACTACAACCAGTGGCGGCTGGTGGGAGGAGCTATAGGAGGATGGGCTCATTGTAATGGCCGGAATGGAATCAATGGAACAGTATCAAACACATCAAAAATACGGAAACCACATGTTTGACTCTGTTCCAACTATTATATTCCAGCCAGTACAATGAGCCCGTCCTCCTATAGCTCCTCCCACCAGCCTCCACTGAATGCAACATTCTCTAGTAAGTACTACAATTGATCGAGAGATACTACAGTGTGTAGTATATTATTCTACAGTATACTACAGTTTTCTATAGTAAGTACTGTAGTATTCTATAGTAAACTGTAGTATTTCTTTCATGTGTGTTGTCCTTTGTGTCATTGTTTCCACCTAACAGACAGGCTCCTCTGTTTGTTCCTGCAGGGAAGTAGAGAACTTGGGGACACAAGTGAGGAAATGCACACTGATCCAGCAGAAGAGCATTAGGAATGAGTGGAAGCTGGCCAAAATCGCCTTTGTGGTCATTGTTGTGTATGTGCTGTCCTGGTCGCCGTATGCCACCGTCACCATGATATCCTGGGCAGGGTAAGTATATACAAAATATATAAAAGCTTGGGTGACCTCGACTAACCTATACCCCCACACATTGACTCGGTACCGGTAGCCCCTGTACATAGCCTTGCTATTGTTATTTTATTGTGTTGCTTTTTATTTAATTTTTTACTTTAGTTTATTTAGTAAATATTTTCTTAACTATATTTCTTGAACTTGCATTGTTGGTTAAGGGCTTGTAAGTAAGTATTTCACGGTAAGGTGAAATGCTTACTTGTATTCGGCGCATTTGATTTGATTTATTTGATTTGATTTGACATATACACTACCGTTCAAAAAGTTTGGGGTCATTAGAAATGTCCTTGTTTTTGAAAGAAAACCAGCATCCCGGAGTTGCCTCTTCACTGTCGACGTTGAGACTGGTGTTTTGTGGGTACTATTTAATGAAGCTGCCAGTTGAGGACTTGTGAGGCCTCTGTTTCTCAAACTGAACACTCTAATGTACTTGTCCTCTTGCTCAGTTGTGCACCGGGGTCTCCCACTCCTCTTTCTATTCTGGTTAGAGACAGTTTTATTTTGTATTTTTTATTTCACCTTTATTTAACCAGGTAGGCAAGTTGAGAACAAGATCTCATTTACAATTGCGACCTGGCCAAGATAATGCAAAGCAGTTTGACACATACAACAACACAGAGTTACACATGGAGTAAAACAAACATACAGTCAATAATACAGTAGAAAAAGTCTATATACAATTTGAGCAAATGAGGTGAGATAAGGGAGGTAAAGGCAAAAAAAGACCATGGTGGCGAGGTAAATACAATATAGCAAGTAAAACACTGGAATGGCAGATTTGCAGTGGAAGAATGTGCAAAGTAGAAATATAAATAATGGGGTGCAAAGGAGCTAAATAAATAAATAAATAAATACAGTAGGGGAAGAGGTAGTTGTTTGGGCTAAATTATAGATGGGCTATGTACAGGTGCAGTAATCTGTGAGCTGCTCTGACAGCTGGTGCTTAAAGCTAGTGAGGGAGATGTGTTTCCAGTTTCAGAGATTTTTGTAGTTCGTTCCAGTCATTGGCAGCAGAGAACTGGAAGGAGAGGCGGCCAAAGGATGAATTGGCTTTGGGGGTGACCAGAGAGATACACCTGCTGGAGCGCGTGCTACAGGTGGGTGCTGCTATGGTGACCAGCGAGCTGAGATAAGGGGGGACTTTATCTAGCAGGGTCTTGTAGATGACCTGGAACCAGTGGGTTTGGCGACGAGTATGAAGCGAAGGCCAGCCAACGAGAGCGTACAGGTTGCAGTGGTGGGTAGTATATGGGGCTTTGGTGACAAAACGGATGGCACTGTGATAGACTGCATCCAATTTATTGAGTAGGGTATTGGAGGCTATTTTGTAAATGACATCGCCGAAGTCGAGGATCGGTAGGATGGTCAGTTTTACGAGAGTATGTTTGGCAACATGAGTGAAGGATGCTTTGTTGCGATATAGGAAGCCAATTCTAGATTTAGCTTTGGATTGGAGATGTTTGATGTGAGTCTGGAAGGAGAGTTTACAGTCTAACCAGACACCTAGGTATTTGTAGTTGTCCACATATTCTAAGTCTGAACCATCCAGAGTAGTGATGCTGGACGGGCAGGTCCAGGCAGCGATCGGTTGAAGAGCATGCATTTAGTTTTACTTGTATTTAAGAGCAGATGGAGGCCACGGAAGGAGAGTTGTATGGCATTGAAGCTCGTCTGGAGGGTTGTTAACACAGTGTCCAAAGAAGGGCCAGAAGTATACAGTATACAGTTTGCGCTGTTCTGTGAAGGGAGTAGTACACAGTGTTGTACGAGATCTTCAGTTTCTTGGCAATTTCTCACATGGAATAGCCTTCATTTCTCAGAACAAGAATAGACTGACGAGTTTCAGAAGTAAGGTCTTTGTTTCTGGCCATTTTGAGCCTGTAAACGAACCCACAAATGCTGATGTTCCAGATACTCAACTAGTCTAAAGAAGGCCAGTTTTATTGCTTCTTTAATCAGAACAACAGTTTTCAGCTGTGCTAACAAAGTTGCAAAAGGGTTTTCTAATGATCAGTTAGCCTTTTAAAATGATAAACTTGGATTAGCTAACACAACGTGCCATTGGAACACAGGAGTGATGGTTGCTGATAATGGGCCTCTGTACGCCTATGCAGATATTCCATTAAAAAATCTGCCGTTTCCAGCTACAATAGTAATTTACAACATTAACAATGTCAACACTATATTTCTGATCAATTTGATGTTATTTTAATGAACATAAAAATGGCTTTTCTTTCAAAAACAAGGAAGTTTCTTAGTGACCCCAAACTTTTGAATGGTAGTGCATATCTACAATGGCTATATGTAATTATTTGTGACATCATCTAATGTAGCAATGTCCAGGTTTCCAAGATACTAGCGTAGCCTCTGCTGGATGTTTATTGTGTGTACGTCCATAGAACAATACTGTAATATATTTCTAGAGCTACTGAATGTACCGTGTGTGGGCATATTTGTCTTACGTTGCCTTTTTGATGAACATGCCTTGAGTGATATTTTTATTTTCACTAGCTTTACATTCAGATCATTCTGAGGTATTCTGCACTTTTCAAGATTAGATTTACCAACAAACTTGACATTTCTGTTCTTGTTTCCAAAAATGTGGGGGATTTTCTTGGTTTCTATAAGAATATGTCAAATCCTGGGAATTAATTCCAGCCCCACCGCCCCCTCTCTCTCTGTCACCTCTCTCATTTCCAATATATCTCTGTCACCCCCAAAAAGTTAAAATACCCCCCCCAAAAAATTATAAAAAATATATATATAAAATTGAAAGATTCAAATTAAAAACATTCAACAACTAGGTAACTAACCTCTTCTCCTCGTTAATTGAATAAAATTGTCATGAAATCTTTAGCCATGTGTTTTTCCCATTACTACTGAGACAGAGACTTCGTTATATAACATTTAAATATTTCTCTCCATCTGTACTGGAAGGTACATAAACCCTGGTCCAGCTGTTGATAGATGTTTTGGATAATCCTAACCATTACACTGCCTTCGTTACTGGATAATGGAGAGATTACTTGTCTTCTGTCTTTTCAGACACGCCAACATTCTATCACCGTACTCCAAAGCCGTACCTGCAGTTATAGCAAAAGCCTCTACCATCTACAACCCTTTTATTTATGCCATTATACACACAAAGTACAGGTAAACTACTGTGTGTTATGAACATCCAATGAATGAATTAATTCATTAATAAATAAGCAAACAAATGACTGAATAGATGTGTTTTATCAACCCTGACTAGGAAAATTCACTTTGCTCTGTGCAACTGTAAAAAAAAATAAAAAAATACGTGTTTCAAATGTTTTTTGGTCCTCCATGTCATCTACAGGGCCACATTGGCAGAGAAGGTACCTTGTTTGAGATGTCTGTCACCGAGAAAGGGCAAAAAGGACTTCAACAGCGAGTCATCCTTCCGAGATTCCACTATCAGCAGGCAGTCGTCCGTCTCTAGGAACCATTTCTGCGCCACATCCTCCATCTCCTCCAGTATGGTAAGGTGTAGGCTGAAGCTGGGTCAGTTGTGCATTTCACCCCATGAATGGTTAAGGTTATGATTGTGGGAGGGGAAGCTGATCCTAGATCTGTACCTAGCGGAAACTTCACCCTGGAGCTAAAGTAAGATCAATGGCGTAGGTTTGACTTCAGGTCAACATTATCATTATCAATATTATCATTCCCTACGGCAGAACTTCACTGTAAACTACTGGCATTCAACAACCATATGAGATCGACATGGACATTTTTTAATATATTTTGAAGCTCTACATTGTTACAAACAAATGTTCAGATGGACCCAAAAAACATAAACAATGGGGTCATTTAAATTTAGACCAAAATAGAGCACACAGGGTCAACGTTTAAACACTGCAGTTTAAGGAGGGAGGACACTGTTTATTTCCAACATATTAGAATGGGGGGTTTTCTGTTGCTGTAGGTGAAACAAATTAAATGTTGTCTAATATAAGCACTGATCCTAGACAAGGCATTGTGCCATGTGGGTCTTTTCTTGGCTCGACCCCGCTGCTACCCTCACAGGCATCTCAGAAGAATCCTCTTTGCTTTTTGAAGATTATGGCTCCCTCAGGTTTTTCTTGTCAAAAGTTGAGAGAGAAAAAAGTAGAACTAAATCCATATATGGTTCCTGACTACAGGTGTTTGGAGATGTGGTGCTGGATCCTCCAGAGCGTAACCACGCCTCCTTCAGAAGCACCTCGTCCTTTCAAATGCCCAAAGACAAATGTTGCAAGACCAAGATTATTTGTGCCGCAGAGGTGAGAGAGCAGAGATACTTGCGGTGTTGTTTGCCTTTTATTTTGTCATTGGTTTGGTATTTCTCCCTCACAACATCATGTTGTGACCACACATTGATCTGAATTGTACTAGTTGATTGGTGGACATTATGGTGCCTTTATGCCGTTTAGAAAACATTTTATCCAAATATAGTAGTACATATATTTTTTTTCCTCATATGGGTGGCCCCAGCGGGAATCAAACCCACAACCCTAGTGTTGCAAGCACCATGCTTTACCAACTGAGCCACACGGGACCACATGAAACCTCAGCCCTGTATTTACTGTTGTCATGACCATGCTCTACTCATGTATCTGTGTTTCAGCCCAGCCACGCACTGAAGAAGTCTATGAGCGCCAGTGAACACGAGGTAGTGTCTGGCTCCGTCTGCATGGCAGCCGTCCCCCTGCTGGCCTTATCGAAGAGGAGCCAGAGTGTCCAGCTAACCAATGGAGGAGAGATGACAGAGAGCGAAAGCGGCAGCGAGCGCAGGAGCACCTTGGACTCTCCTAGTTTACGAGCCCAGCTTTCTCACCTCTCCAGTATCCCGCAAATCATCATCAGCCCAACGTCGGAGAGCAGCTTAATGTCAGATGACAACTTGTCCTTAGTGGAGAAGCAGGGAGCCATGATGAGTCACGGGGAGGGAGAACTGCTGGTGGGGCTGCGGAGCTGTTCTTCAGAGCTACTGGAGTCAGTGGAAAGATTCCTCTCCTGAGTTCACATACAAACTCTAAACTCTTTGTCTGTGTCCCAAATGGCATCCTTTCTTTCCTTCTTCTTCTCTTTTCTAATACTGATCCAACCAATCCATTCCACCCAGCCTCTTTTTTTTAAACAGACTTTGAGAAGGAGACCAAGGCAAGGCAAGATCTGGTTGTGCTTCAATGAACAGAAGGGAGAAAGAAACCCAGGAAGGGCTGATTCTGGTGTGCTCTGGTCACAAGAAAGTGTTGCCGGGTAGAAGGGAATATTAAAAGCCATCTGATTCATTCCCCAGCCACTGTGATTAACATCCTACTTTCTGCTGTTTGTTTACATGGCACCCTTCATTCAGAGGATCTATGATGGTATAGTGGTTCCATAATGTATATTGACTTAGAAAGAAGGCCTTTATAGTAGCGAATAGAACTAACATCCTCATGCCAATGGACCAATGTTGGCAATGAGTGTTAATGAGCTATGGACATTAAAGCCACAATCTGGAGTCTGTTTTAAAATAATAATACATTGAATTTATAACGCACATTTCATTTTAAAAAACAATCTCTACATAAAAACAAGAGACATAGACAAAAAGGACACATCTAGACAGGGCAACTGACACAAAGAACAAAGCTCACGCTTTGTTCTTTGAGGGCCAGGACAACAAGCAACACAGCTATATCTAGGAGGGTGTTGAAGCCATTTAAAGGTGGGGGGGGGGGGGGGGGGGGTAGCTAAATGTGACCACTCCTATATTCATGGGGTTATGGTCTGACAGTCCATGAGATCGACATGATGGTTTTAAATATATTTTGAAGCTGTACATTGTTACAAACAAATGCTCAAATGGAACCAAAAAAACATGAACAATGCGTTCATTTTTCTTTAGATTTGGGTTAAGATAGGTGAAGTCAGCTGTAGTGAGCTCACAAAAAAATAAAATTAAGCAACTCGCAAAAGTTATATTCTTCAATAATCAACGGGCATAGTTCATTGAAATTACTCTTAAACATTAAGACATGTACTACAGATTTGGCCTTAATGGACATTCCAGAATCTAGACACTTGGAAAAGAAGACACACAACAAAATAATACCGGTTCCACTACTTCCCTGTATCCGATTGGCTATGGGATGTTATCTGCCCTTTGCATTGAGTTTGACCACAGCTTCCTTTATCACACGGGCAGTGATGTAATCATCGATCCTTGACTCCTGTTTATTTAAAGACATTTTGCTACATTTTCACTTATTGCACATTTTTGTTGTCACTATTGTCCATTTTGTTCGTGTGGTTATGTTTCTTGATAATATCGTTGGATCATTTTTATTTGTTTGCTTTGAGATGTGTCTGGCCTACTGATGTTGCTGGTCATCCCGGTTCAAGGTTTTGTGAAATGGTTTGGTTCAAGGTTTTGTGAAATGGTTTGGTTCAAGGTTTTGTGAAATGGAGAGAAAAAAACAACAGCATCGTATTGCTATTACGCATTAGTAATAACTCTAACCCAAGTGATATCTGAAAGATATAAAGAGGAAAATGACAAGCATTAGTAATAACTCTAACCCAAGTGATATCTGAAAGATATAAAGTGGAAAATGACAAGCATTAGTAATAACTCTAACCCAAGTGATATCTGAAAGATATAAAGAGGAAAATGACAAGCATTAGTAATAACTCTAACCCAAGTGATATCTGAAAGATATAAAGTGGAAAATGACAAGCATTAGTAATAACTCTAACCCAAGTGATATCTGAAAGATATAAAGAGGAAAATGACAAGCATTAGTAATAACTCTAACCCAAGTGATATCTGAAAATATATAAAGAGGAAAATGACAAGCATTAGTAATAACTCTAACCCAAGTGATATCTGAAAGATATAAAGAGGAAAATGACAAGCATTAGTAATAACTCTAACCCAAGTGATATCTGAAAGATATAAAGAGGAAAATGACAAGCATTAGTAATAACTCTAACCCAAGTGATATCTGAAAATATATAAAGAGGAAAATGACAAGCATTAGTAATAACTCTAACCCAAGTGATATCTGAAAAGATATAAAGAGGAAAATGACAAGCATTAGTAATAACTCTAACCCAAGTGATATCTGAAAGATATAAAGAGGAAAATGACAAGCATTAGTAATAACTCTAACCCAAGTGATATCTGAAAATATATAAAGAGGAAAATGACAAGCATTAGTAATAACTCTAACCCAAGTGATATCTGAAAAGATATAAAGAGGAAAATGACAAGCATTAGTAATAGCTCTAACCCAAGTGATATCTGAAAAGATATAAAGAGGAAAATGACAAGCATTAGTAATAGCTCTAACCCAAGTGATATCTGAAAAGATATAAAGAGGAAAATGACAAGCATTAGTAATAACTCTAACCCAAGTGATATCTGAAAAGATATAAAGAGGAAAATGACAAGCATTAGTAATAACTCTAACCCAAGTGATATCTGAAAAGATATAAAGAGGAAAATGACAAGCATTAGTAATAGCTCTAACCCAAGTGATATCTGAAAAGATATAAAGAGGAACATGACAAGCATTAGTAATAGCTCTAACCCAAGTGATATCTGAAAAGATATAAAGAGGAAAATGACAAGCATTAGTAATAGCTCTAACCCAAGTGATATCTGAAAAGATATAAAGAGGAAAATGACAAGCATTGGGAACAGCACTGAATTTAGAAATACAGAAAATGTTATGGTTCTGTGCAGTACTGGAAATCTGCCAAATTTGACAAAATGTGCTGTTATCCCTGATTAATTGACTTGACTAGATTCTGGACACCTAACCCTAAACGAAGCATCATCATTTGATGGCTCCAAGGCAACAATGCTTTGGTTATGTTTATGAGTGTTGATGGTGATTGTGTTGGTTAAGCCGATCCTCATTGGCCAATGACCTGAATCTCAACCTATTTAATCCTTCCAGATAACAGGCTTCAGACAGCTTGCTGTTCCCCACGCTTCAGTGGACCATATTGTCCTCCTCTCTAAACACACACACGCACACACACACACACACACACACACACACACACACACACACACACACACACACACACACACACACACACACACACACACACACACACACACACACACACACACACACACACACACACACACCTTCAAGTGAATATCTTTCTTACCTAAATTGGAGAGAAACTCAATCACGAGGACCAGGGTTTTAAAGGTCCAGTGCAGTCAAAATTCAGTTTATCCTGTCTTTTGTATCATAATGTACAACAGCTGATGAAATGAACACTGTAAAAAACATTGTGTGAAAAACACTGTAAAAATCAAACCGATTTTTTTAAAATCAGTATTATTTCCTGATAGTTGCTGGTTGAAAATAGAATCTACACTGGACCTTTTAATCAGCACGTTAGCATGGGCAGGAGTTTCGTCTTTCCATGGTGACATCACCAATGCGGTAAATTGGTTAATAGACCAATAACAAAGAGAGTTCCAAACCTCTCTGCCAATAACAGCTAGTTGTCCGTTTTCCCATCCCCACTCAGACCACACCCAGACAGTCCTAGATAAAATGATTGCTTGAGAAATATGTTTTTGCCCATTTTAATGGAAATCAATTACAATAAAGTATTTAATTGTTACCCAGAAATGATTTAATATTGATATAAAAACGTCACCGTTGGACCTTTAAGTGATGCCATAAAAGCACAATGTAAAAATATATATATATATATATTTCCCCTTGTTTTGTATGGATTTGATCATGTTTTACCTGTCTTGAATCGATGGTTCTGTCTTGTATCACTCAAGGGACAGTGTTTGAATGTATGACGTACAGTGTCTAAAATGTGCTATTAATGTCACACCATCAGTTGCTTGTTGATGAGAGTGTTGATTACATGGGTTGCGACAAGGACATAATGGCCCGTATTCACAAAGTGTCTCAGATCTACAGTAGGATCAGGTCCCCCCCCCTTGTCCATTTAATGTTATTTTATTCGGATCTAAAAGGCAAAACTGAACTTATTGTAGATCAGCACGTATACCCATGAGATGCTTAATGAATACGGGCCATTGAGACGAGATGGGAGAGAAGCAGAAATTGACATTCTTGCCACTAGAGGGTTGTAGATACCCATACACATTATAGTCATCCTTTTATCTGACGGTGGTGTAGAAGAGCTCAACAAAATGTACTTGGAAGACTGTTAACACACCTATACCAAATTAAAACATACTGTGTGAATCTGTGTCTGTCTTTCAACCAACCAATGAGTGAATGAAAGAATCAGATCAAATCTCCTTCTTTGTATCATGTACGGATTTTAACATTAAGATCTGAAGAACAATCAGAACTACTGGATTTTCCCCTCTGCTGTTTCCCCTAGTCCCCAAATGGCACTCATTCTTAGCAGCTGATTGAGGGAAAAGATGACATCACTTTCCATGGTGCTTGCTGAAACTGGATATGTAATCAGGAAACCAGAATACCTGGTATCTGAAGTCAGCGATACTAAGGGTACGTTCCAAATGGTACCCTAGTCCGTATTCAGTGCACTACTTTTGACCAGGCCCCATAAGACTCTGGTCAAAAGTAGTGCACTATATAGGGATTAGGGTGCCATTTGGGACGTAAACACTCGTCTCTGTGTTTTATTGCTGTGAGGTGCAATCAACTGGATGCTCTACTCCCTTCTACTGTGATACACACATCTGCAGGGACTTAATAATATATTAAATTAGAATAGGATATATTTTTCTCAAGTCAAGGGAATTCAGAGCAATCAAATGAGTCCCAATATGTTTATTTAACTAGGCAAGTCAGTTAAGAACAAATACTTACTTACAATGACGGCCTCGGAAGAGTGGGTTAAACTGCCTTGTTCAGGGGCAGAAGACTTTTACCTGTCCTTCTGGGCCAGCAACCTTTCAGTTACTGGCCCACTGCCCTAACCGTTAGGCCCGTGAACGTCATCCACACATTTATCACATAATGCATTGAATATAGTGGCCTAGGCCTAGTCAATATTCAGTATCCATTACCTGAACAGTGAAGGTATCTATTTATTTTAAATTTGTTTCCCTCATTTACTGTAGCTATCGTGAAAGACTTCTCAACTCTGGAACAGGGGCAAACTGGATGATAGCTCTGGTCCAGGGCGTTAGTACGCGTTTCTCCACCAGTAGGCCTAGACCTAGACGAACGCGCACTAACACCATGGACCAGAGCTAACTGAAAGCTATTACTGGGATAAGAATGAAGTCAAGGTGTGGCATCCATCGCACTCTGATTTAAATGAAACTTACCGTAACTTGTTCTTAGAATTGCTATCATACACACACTCAGCATCAGTCACATTAAATTGAACAAACACTTCGTTTAGCAGATTTTCTACGATCATTCACAATTATAAGCTATTCAATAGTTTATTAGAAAATCTGCTCAAGGAAGTGTTTGTAACAATACACATAATAATATAATTTAAGTAGGACACTGCATATATAATTTAATTTACATTTTAGTGGGTTAATGTTCACAGAACATTAACATTAACTGGCTATTATTCTCTGAATGTCCACTCTTATTTTCTTTATTGCTTTATATTTTTGTTTTCATTGTTTTCTTTCGTCAACACTATGAAAATATCGTGCGTTCAAACAGCACGCCTTATGAATGGAAACAAATTAACGTACTGATACTGCCCCTGCTTTCATGACGTAATATGAAGAGGGCAATTCGCCTCCCTCGCGGTTGAACTGATTGAAAAGAGCGCAGTTCGTGGCAGAAGTCAAACTGGTCTGGGACGCTGAGGAAAGCCACAGGACCACATTCCCATTGAACTGGAGCAGACAGTAGTCGTGAACGACGGAGCCTGGACCGCGCGGTGAAGAGGTGGGTGAACCAATCAGCGAAACATCTATTAGCATGCATGACAAAGGAGATGGTAACTGCGCTGAAACAAGTGCATGGGGGAAAATGTTCTACAATAGATGATGGTTTAGTTAGTTAATACGGTCTGTGTTCAATGCCCCGTGCCGTGTGGAGGCAGGGTCAAGTGCAGGGTTGGGTAGGTTACTTTCTAAATGTAATCTGTTAGTTACTAGTTGCATGTCCAACATTTTCATCAGTAAAATAATTTTTGGATTACCCCAAACTCAGTAACATAATCTGATTACGTTACTTTGGAGGAAGTCCAGGATCCATCAAATGCATTTGGTGTGTCATCATAGTGGACTCGCTCAGATGGAACAAATTTAAACTTGCAAAAGAAATTCGATGCTGATTTGAATGTCATTCAGAACACAGAAAGCTGTTATAATTTTTTTTTTTACAGAAACATCCTATATGAATTTTAAAAAAATCCAAGAAGTAATCATCTAGTTTTTCAAAAGTATCTGTAATCTGATTACAATATTTTTACTGGTAAAGTAACTGTGTGTAATCAGTTACACCCAACCCTGGCCACGTGAAGGATGATGGCCATTGTATCTCACCATAGATGGAATTATGGTCACAAAGGACACCATAATTTGCATAGGCTACATTATTTATACTGGGCTGCTGCTATAGTTTATTTACATCACTTGTCATGAACCTGTTATAATGTCCTCTCATAATGTAGGCTGTCATAAAGTCATGTCATAATGTAGTCTGTCGTAAAGTCATGTCATAAAGTCATGTCAAAATATAGGATGTCATAAAGTCATGTCATAATGTAGGCTGTCATAAAGTCATGTTATAATGTAGGCTGTCATAAAGTCATGTCATAATGTTGGCTGTCGTAAAGTCATGTCATAATGTAGGCTGTCATAAAGTCATGTCATAATGTAGGCTGTCATAAAGTCATGTCATAATGTAGGCTGTCATAAAGTCATGTTATAATGTAGGCTGTCATAAAGTCATGTTATAATGTAGGCTGTCATAAAGTCATGTCATAAAGTCATATCATAATGTAGGCTGTCATAAAGTCATGTCATAATGTAGGCTGTCATAAAGTCATGTCATAATGTAGGCTGTCATAAAGTCATGTTATAATGTAGGCTGTCATAAAGTCATGTCATAAAGTCATATCATAATGTAGGCTGTCATAAAGTCATGTCATAATGTAGGCTGTCATAAAGTCATGTCATAATGTAGGCTGTCATAAAGTCATGTCATAATGTAGGCTGTCGTAAAGTCATGTCATAATGTAGTCTGTCGTAAAGTCATGTCATAAAGTCATATCATAATGTAGGCTGTCATAAAGTCATATCATAATGTAGGCTGTCATAAAGTCATGTCATAATGTAGGCTGTCATAAAGTCATATC
Source organism: Salvelinus namaycush (assembly GCF_016432855.1). Classification (NCBI taxonomy): domain Eukaryota; kingdom Metazoa; phylum Chordata; class Actinopteri; order Salmoniformes; family Salmonidae; genus Salvelinus; species Salvelinus namaycush. The sequence continues at coordinate 6,804,099 of NC_052307.1, forward strand.
ATAATGTAGTCTGTCATAAAGTCATATCATACCTTAAGGGAAGTGTGAGACGGGAGCCGTATGGTTAGTGAAGAAAGTCCCATTGCAAATGTACGGTCCCTTACCTGACGTCTTGCGACGTCGCAGAAAATCGCGGACGGCGTCGGGCCGTGGGCGGCGGAGAGCTCTTTCAGGAAGTCACTCAAAAAAACGTCTCGGACTTTCGGTTTCCGTTTTATAAAAATGACAAATTTTTGACTTTTTTCTGCATTCTCGAAAATTCCCACAAGAGGGAAAATAAATCATATTGCAGGCGCACGAGCACGTGGCAAACGAGCGCGGCCTTTTCTCCTAAACTGAAAATATTTCGAAGACGAAACTCGGCGAGCGTAGGTTTGGAGTAATGGGCAGTTGGCCCCGAACAAGATGGCGTCGAGACCTCGGCGCTTTTTGAGTTATGGCCATTTTTCTGGGATTAAAGGGTTAAAACGCAAGTAGGGTGCTAATTTGACCGCTTCATGTCAAAGTACATAAGCATACGGTGTCAGGAAAAAAAGAACCAGCCATTTATCTATCGTAATTTAAGAGAAATCGTACATTGACCGTTTGGTGATGTTCACAAAGAGGAATTTTTTTTTCAAAAAAATCACAGATCCAGTTGCAGTGTGTTCAGACGTACATTTTTAAAGTGGGTCTCGAAGCTCTGCGAGAATCCTGTGATTTTATATGATTTTATGAAATAACACACACTCATTTAACCCTCTTTAAATAAGTCAGTTCTTAACATAAAGACTTAAAACTCAATATTATATAAGAGCCTACGCCAAGGAGGGTATGTGTTCAATTTCAGCTTCCTATGTCAACTGGAAGTACCTTAAAATTGTGCCACAGGGTCAGGTTTGAAGGGTAATAAGGTCAGATCTTTTCAAAACTTCACTTGTGTGATTAGACAACCCTCATGAACTGTAATCAGTCATTTTTCCCAACAGATGTCAAAGAAAAGCTCTCTCACACAAACACACACACACAAAAAGGAAGGATGGAGTGAAAAAGTACGGTGCTTAAAGACACACAAAGCCCACAATGGCATTACTATTATCTCTAGGCCGTGCCGAGTTCAACGAGACGCCCCGCTTGACCGTAGCTCACTCGGTCTGAGCGCAGCGACCGTTACAAGAGAACGGACACAAATGACCTTTTGACCTCAATGTCAATTTCATTTGCTTTTGGGACACAGAGAGAGAACCGTTAAGGTTAGAAACACAATTTCACCTCAGGAGTGTTCTTAAGGTCCTCCCGATCTGTGCAAGCCTAACCCTGACCTTGTGGCATTAACCCTTCACAGTTAAAAGAAGGTGTTTACATCAAATAGTTTACAATGAAATGTCTCCCCATTGGAATACATTGACTGCACCTCTAAATTCAACCTAAAGCCTATGTGGGTTATGATTGTCTTATGAACCTGTCTTTGATGTCAGTCCATCAAGCCACCATGAGGTCTACCTGTGTCGATTCTAAGCTTCCTGGAGCAACCGGAAGTGGTTAAATCACCCTAAAAGTGTTTGCCATAGCCAACCTGCAGTTTGAGAGAAATAGTGCATTCAGCCCTATGTAAATCAGTCAATTTTTAACATACAGACTTAAAACTCAGGATTCTGTAACAGCCTACTCCAGTGATGATATGTGTTTATTTATAGCTTCCTGTGACAACCGGAAGTGCCATAACTGGTGTCAAATGGGCTGTTTCGAAGGGTTAAAAATGTCAAATCTTTCCAAAACTTCATATATGTGAATAGACAACCCTCATGAACTGTAAATCAGTTCTTCATCCCATCAGATTTCAACAAAAAAAAAAACACACCGACACAGAAATGATGGAGGGACACACTGAGGGGCTAAGAGGCAGACAGTGCCTGCAGTAGTTACTTTTGTTCCAACTTTTAAAGAACCGTCAGACCTAGAGTTCTGAAAATTTACAAACCTGTTCTAGACCTCAGGTCGATTGTGCACGGTGAATTATATGACTCTAGAAGGTTCTCGGATCGATAAAAAGCCTCGTGTATTTGCCATGTTTTCAATTCATTTTGACCTCAACGAAACGGACGACCTTTAGAAAAGTCCCAGAGTCTCAAGACTAGGTGCGTTGAAACCGGCTCGGCCCATAGAGACAGACCCCAACGAGCCTGTTTGATTGCTCATTCAAGGACCCCGTAGCAAGGCAATGAAAAAAGTGGAATTTCAGCACCAATTAGGGTTTTGCTCGGGCACCGAATGACCTATCGAGCCGAAACTTGGGATTCGAGGTCGCTTCACATAGGGCTAAACATAATGTGTGAACTGGACCCGCAGCTAGAACATAACTACGTATTATTTGTTTTATTATGGTTTAAATGGAAGGCGCTGTGAATTTTGGGCCTGCTCTGAAATATGTTATAGTTGGCATCTAAAGGAGTTGGAAAAAGTGAGTTTGGAGTCAGATGGTATCAGTTTGGTGTCTGAAAATATCTATTTGACTGATGGACACTGACTTGCTCGTTGACTTTTGTACATTTGCAATATGTTTCAACGGGGAGGTACCATGAGGAAAAAGCGACATGATGAAATTTCACGAAACGAGCGATGGAGAGGAACCACTATCACTGCCCGGCCATCCTGAGGTCATCAGACCGTTGACTTTTGCATTTCTAAAGTATTTAAGAGAATGTACGTTACATTTGCAATATGATTCAACATCACATCATATTGAAAATGCACGTTAGATTTGCAATATGATGTGATGTTGAATCATATTGCAAATGTAACGTGCATTCTTTAAATACTTTAGAAATACAAAAGTCAACGTCCTGATGACCTCAGGATGGCCGGGCAGTGATAGTGGTTCCTCTCCAACGCTCGTTGCGTGAAATTTCATCATGTCGATTTTGGTGATGGTACCCCCGCGTTGAAACATATTGCAAATGTACAAAAGTCGACTAGCAAGTCAACTAGCAAGTGTCAACAAAAGTCAACTAGCAAGTGTCCATCAGTCAATTGGATATTTTCAGACACCAAACTGATACCATCTGACTCCAAACTCACTTTTTACAACTCCTTTAGAAGCCAACTATCACATATTTCAGAGCAGGCCCAAAATTCACAGCGCCTTCCATGAATGCACCAAAATAGCATTCTGAAATCACCACTAAAATGACATCGCCATATTCTCCAGGCCGTGCCGAGTTCAACGGGATGCCCCGCTTGACCGTAGCTCGCTCGGTCTGAGCGCAGCGACCGTTACAAGAGAACGGACACAAATGACCTTTTGACCTCAATGTCAATTTCATTTGCTTTTGGGAGACAGAGAGAGAACCGTTAAGGTTAGAAGCACAATTTCACCTCAGGAACAATCCTAAGGTCCTCCCGATCTGTGCAAGCCTAACCTTGACCTTGTGGCATTAACCCTTCACAGTTAAAAGAAGGCGTTTACATCAAACATTTTACAATGACATTTCGCCCCATAGGAATACATTGACTGCTCCTCTAAATTCAACCTGAAGCCTATGTGGGTTATGAATGTCTTATGAACCTGTCTTTGATAACAATCCATCAGGCTACTATGAGGTCTACCTGTGTTGATTTTAAGCTACCTGGAGCAACCGGAAGTGGTTAAAATCACCCTAAAAAGTGTCCAGATATACATGACTTGCAATTTTGAAAATCACTGCATTCAACCCTATGTAGATCAGTCAATTCTTAACGTATAGACTTAAAACTCAGGATTCTGTAACAGCATACCCCAGTCAAGATATGTGTTTACCTATAGCTTCCTGTGCCAACCGGAAGTGCCTTAAAATGGTGTCATGGTGCTGTTTCGAAGGGTTAAAAAGGTCAGAACTTTTCAAAACTTCATTTGTGTGATTAGACAAGCCTCATGAACTGTAAATCAGTCATTTCTCTAAGCAGATGTCAAAGGAAAGCTCTCTCTCACACAAAAACACACACACAAAGCAATGATGGAGTGAAAAAGTACGGTGCTTAAAGACACACAAAGCCGGCAATGGCATTCCCATTATCCCTAGGCCGTGCCGAGTTCAACGAGATGCCCCGCTTGACCGTAGCTCACTCGGTCTGAGCGCAGCGACCGTTACAAGAGAACGGACACGAATGACCTTTTGACCTCAATGTCAATTTTATTTGCTTTTGGGAGACAGAGAGAGAACCGTTAAGGTTAGAAACACAATTTCACCTCAGGAATGTTCTTAAGGTCCTCCCGATCTGTGCAAGCCTATCCTTGAGCTTGTGGCATTAACCCTTCACAGTTAAAAGAAGGTGTTTACATCAAACAGTTTACAATGACATTTCGCCCCATAGGAATACATTGACTGCTCCCCTAAATTCAACCTGAAGCCTATGTGGGTTATGAATGTCTTATGAACCTGTCTTTGATGACAGTCCATTAGGCCACCATGAGGTCTACCTGTGTCGATTCTAAGCTTCCTGGAGCAACCGGAAGTGGTTAAAATCACCCTAAAAGTGTTTGCAATAAGCACCCTGCAATTTGAGAGAAATAGTGCATTCAGCCCTATGTAAATCAGTCAATTTTTAACATATAGACTTAAAACTCAGGATTCTGTAACAGCATACTCCAGTGAGTATATGTCTTTACTTTCAGCTTCCTGTGCCAACCGGAAGTGCCATAATTGGTGTCAAATGGGCTGTTTTGAAGGGTTAAAAATGTCAAATCTTTCCAAAACTTCATAATTGTGATTAGGCAACCCTCCTGAACTGTAAATCAGTCATTAGTCCCATCAGATTTCAAAGAAAAATTTACACACCCAAACAGAAATGATGGAGGGACACACTGAGGGGCTAAGAGGCAGACAGTGCCTGTAGTAGTTACTTTTGTTCCAACTTTTAAAGAACCGTCAGACTTAGAGTTCTGAAACTTTACAAACCTGTTCTAGACCTCAGGTCGATTGTGCACGGTGAGTTATGTGGCTCTAGAAGGTTCTCAGACCGATAAACAGCCTCGTGTATTTGCTATGTTTTCAATTCATTTTCAGCTCAACGAAACGGACGACATTTAGAAAAGTCCCAGAGTCTCAAGACTAGGTGCATTGAAACCGGCTCGGCCCATAGAGTCAGACCCCAACGAGCCTGTTTGATTGCTCATTCAAGGACCCCGTAGCAAGGCAATGAAAAAAGTGGATTTTCAGCACCAATTAAGGTATTGCTCGGGCACCGAATGACCTATCGAGCCGAAACTTAGGATTCGAGGTCGCCTCACATAGGGCTAAACATAATGTGAGAACTGGATCCGCAGCTAGAACATAACTACGTATTATTTGTTTTATTATGGTTTAAATGGAAGGCGCTGTGAATTTTGGGCCTGCTCTGAAATATGTTATAGTTGGCTTCTAAAGGAGTTGGAAAAAGTGAGTTTAGTGTCAGATGGTATCAGTTTGGTGTCTGACAATATCCAATTGACTGATGGACACTGACTTGCTAGTTGACTTTTGTGCATTTGCAATATGTTTCAACGGGGGGGTACCATCACCCAAATCGACATGATGAAATTACCACGCAACGAGCGATGGAGAGGAACCACTAACACTGCCCGGCCATCCTGAGGTCATCAGGACGTTCAATTTTGTATTTCTAAAGTATTTAAAGAATGCACGTTACATTTGCAATATGATTCAACACATCATATTGCAAATGTAACACTGTGTGTTATGTTTGCAATATGATTCAACACATCATATTACAAATGTAACACTGTGTGTTATGTTTGCAATATGATTCAACACATCATATTGCAAATGTAACACTGTGTGTTATGTTTGCAATATGATTCAACACATCATATTACAAATGTAACACTGTGTGTTATGTTTGCAATATGATTCAACACATCATATTGCAAATGTAACACTGTGTGTTTGCAATATGATTCAACAGTGTGTTATGTTTGCAATATGATGTGATGTTTTTCACTGTTGAATCATATGCAAATGTAACGTGCATTCTTTAAATAAACCCTATGTGGGTTATGAATGTCTTATGAACCTGTCTTCAATGACAATCCATCAAGCCACTATGAGGTCTACCTGTGTTGATTCTAAGCTTCCTGGAGCAACCGGAAGTGATAAAATCACCCTAAAAGTGTTTTACCCAACCAGCAGTTTGTGATATATAGTGCATTCAACCCTGTGTAAATCAGTCAGTTCTTAACGTATAGACTTAAAACTCAGGATTCTGTAAAAGCATACCCCGATCAGGATAGGTCTTTACTTATAGCTTCCTGTGCCAACCGGAAGTGCCTTAAAATGGGGTCATAGGTGCTGTTTCAAAGGGTTAAAAAAGTCAGATCTCTCCAAAACTTTAAGTGTGTGATTAGGCAACCTTCATGCACTGTAAATCAGTCATTTCTCTAAACAGATGTCAAAGAAAAGCTCACATACACACACACAGACACACACAGCAAGGATGGAATGAAAAAGTATGGTGCTTAAAGACACACAGAGCCTTAAATGCTTTTAGGGGGGATCCAGACTTCCATACCCGCTCTGGGAGCACTATACTACGGGCAAAAATCAATGGGTGCTGGCCTGAGTGATTTATGGAGGTTTTCAAAAAAAGTCAAAAAATATTGTTTTTTTTTCTTGAAAATATTTTATGTTTTTTCTTCTCGAGTCAATGACCTGAGTGATTTATGGAGTTTTTCCAAAAAACTCAAAAAATATTCTAAGTCCAAACTTTTCGTGCACCTGGTATTTTTTTTGGGTTACCAGGTGCCATGGTTGAAATTGCTTTTAGGGGGCATCCAGAATTCCATACCCGCTCTGGGAGCACTATTCTACGGACAAAAATCAATGTGTGCTGGCCTGAGTGATTTATGGAGGTTTTCAAAAAAAGTCAGAAAATATTCTGTTTTTTCTTCTGGAATTTTTGTTTTGTTTTTTCTTCTCGAGTCAATGGGGGTCCGGCCTGAGTGATTTAAGGAGGTTTCCAAAAAAAGTCAAAAAATATTCTATGTTTTGGGTTACCAGGCGTCATTTTTCAAAACGGTTTTAAATGCTTCATTTTGGCCTTTTAAGAACAAAATGTTATTTTCGACTATGAAATCCAAAAAGCACTTTTTTAAAGGGGTTGATAAGTTTTTTCTAATTTATTCACATTTTTGACTTCATATTAAATCAGATTGCAAATGCACAAAACATATTCCTTAAGTACAAGTAAACATTTCAAAAAAAATTATGATAAAAAAATGTGACTAAAGTATCTTCATACAGTTCTTATACATGTGTAATTGACCTAAAAATCGAAAGAATTTCAAAAAACGGTCCAGAAAGCACTTTTTTAAAGGAGGTTATACGTTTTTTCCAAATTTTTGACATTTTTGACTTTTGACTTTTGACTTCCTATGAAATCACATTGCAAATGCACAAAACATATTCCTTAAGTTCAAATAAACATTTACAAAAAATTATGATAATAAAATGTGACTAATGTATTTTCATACAGTTCTTATACATGTGTAATTGACCTAAAAATCGAAAGAATTTCAAAAAACGGTCCAGAAAGCACTTTTTTAAAGGGGGTGATACGTTTTTTCCAAATTTTTGACATTTTTGACTTTTGACTTTTGACTTCCTATGAATTCACATTCCAAATGCACAAAACATATTTCTTAAGTACAAATAAAAATTTCAAAAAAATTATGTTAATAAAATTTGACAAAAGTATTTTCATACAGTTCTTACACATGTGTAATTGACATAAAACTCGAAAGAATTTCGAAAAACGGTCCAGAAAGCACTTTTTTTAAGGGGGTGATACGTTTTTTCCAAATTTTTGACATTTTTGACTTTTGACTTTTGACTTCCTATGAAATCACATTCCAAATGCACAAAACATATTTCTTAAGTACAAATAAAAATTTCAAAAAAATTATGTTAATAAAATTTGACAAAAGTATTTTCATACAGTTCTTACACATGTGTAATTGACATAAAACTCGAAAGAATTTCGAAAAACGGTCCAGAAAGCACTTTTTTAAGGGGGTGATAAGTTTTTGCCAAAACTTTCAAAATCTCAAAATTTTACTCTTGGGTCTTGACTTGCGTTACAAAAGGCCTATGAAAAATTTAGATAGAACACCCTCGCCCACTATAGGAATTTTGGAGTGTTACACAGCTCATTTGCAGCATGGCATTTGCCATCAACTTTGGATGAAACACCGCCAGAAGTAGTGTATTTGTCCATCGTGTATATGCTGCGCTCGGTGCCAATAACTTGCCATGTTATTTTGTACAATTGGGGGGGGACTTCCCTTACATAATGTAGGCTGTCATAAAGTCATATCATAATGTAGGCTGTCATAAAGTCATATCATAATGTAGGCTGTCATAAAGTCATATCATAATGTAGGCTGTCATAAAGTCATATCATAATGTAGGCTGTCATAAAGTCATATCATAATGTAGGCTGTCATAAAGTCATATCATAATGTAGGCTGTCATAAAGTCATGTTATAATGTAGGCTGTCATAAAGTCATGTCATAATGTAGGCTGTCATAAAGTCATGTCATAATGTAGGCTGTCATAAAGTCATGTCATAATGTAGGCTGTCATAAAGTCATGTTATAATGTAGGCTGTCATAAAGTCATGTCATAATGTTGGCTGTCGTAAAGTCATGTCATAAAGTCATGTCATAATGTAGGCTGTCATAAAGTCATATCATAATGTAGGCTGTCATAAAGTCATGTCATAATGTAGGCTGTCATAATGTAGGCTGTCAGAATGTAGGCTGTCATAAAGTTATGTCATAATGTAGGTTATCATAAAGTAATGTCATGTCATAATGTATGCTGTCATAATGTAAGCTGTCATGAAGTCATGTTTTAATGTAGGCTGTCATAAAGTCATGTCATAATGTAGAGTGTCATAATGTAGGCTGTCATAAAGTAATGTCATAATGTAGGCTGTCATGAAGTCCTGTCATAATGTAGGCTGTCGTAAAGTCATGTCATAATGTAGGCTGTCATATAGTCATGTCATAAAGTTATGTCGTAATGTAGGCTGTCATAAAGTCATGTCATAATGTAGGCCATCATAAAATCATGTCATAATGTATGCTGTCATAAAGTCATGTCATAATGTAGGCTGTCATAAAGTCATGTCATAATTTAGGCCGTTTTAAGTCATGTCATAATGTAGGCTGTCATAAAGTTATGTCATAATGTAGGCTGTCATAAAGTCATGTCATAAAGTTATGTCATAATGTAGGCTGTCATACAGTCATGTCATAATGTAGGCTGTCATAAAATCATGTCATAATGTATGCTGTCATAAAGTGATGTCATAATGTAGGCTGTCATAAAGTTATGTCATCATGTAGGTTGTCTTAAAGTCATAAAGTCATGTTATAATGTAGG
>NC_052307.1:6815997-6840997 GCF_016432855.1 Salvelinus namaycush
TGGGAATCGAACCCACAACCCTGGCGTTGCAAGCGCCATGCTCTACCAACTGAGCCACACGGGGCCCTAGTATAGTCCAGAGTCTAGTATAGTCCAATCCAGAATAGTCTGGATTGTTCTGAAGGTGGGGGACCGGCTGGCTGTGTCTGTGTCCCATATGGCACCCTATTCCCTGTTATAGTGGACTACTTTTTACCAGAACTCTATGGGCCCCTATTCCCTATATAATGCACTACCCTATGGGCCCCGGTCAAAAGTAGTGCACGATGTAGGGAACAGGATAACATTTGGGACGAGACTGTATTTACTAAAACGGGTGATTCATGAGAAGTCAATTATAGGAGATGATACTGTAAGATCTATTATAGGAGACTATATGATCTATTATAGGAGACTATACTGTAGGATCTATTATAGGAGACTGTAGGATCTATTATAGGAGACGATACTGTAAGATCTATTATAGGAGACTATACTGTAGGATCTATTATAGGAGACTGTAGGATCTATTATAGGAGACGATACTGTAAGATCTATTATAGGAGACTATACTGTAAGATCTATTATAGGAGACTATATGATCTATTATAGGAGACTATACTGTAGGATCTATTATAGGAGACTGTAGGATCTATTATAGGAGACTGTAGGATCTATTATAGGAGACTGTAGGATCTATTATAGGAGACTATATGATCTATTATAGGAGACTGTAGGATCTATTATAGGAGACTGTAGGATCTATTATAGGAGACTGTAGGATCTATTACAGGAGACTAAACTGTAGGATATTGTATAGGAGACTATACTGTAGGATCGATTTGGGCATATCTCTTCTCATGGTATTGGCTTGGGCGCTTGGCCCCTCCCATCTGGGCCCCTGAACAGCTGCAAATCCCCACATTTCACTCAGTGTCTTGCTTGGAACTGCAAATCCCCTTTATAGGGGATCACCCTTCTGAATATTTTCCACTGTGAGTAAGAGTTTATCCCAAATTGTACCCTATTCCCTATGTAGTGCACTCCCATAGGGCTCTGATAAAAATTGTGCACTAAATAGGGAATAGGGTGCCATTTGAGACTTAACCTACTGTAACTAAGGAGACTTTAATGGATGAGTCGTGGGCACAGATAAGAGGGCTTGAATTAAAAAGCTCGTAGAGTTGAGCAGATCAAATGACTGGATGAACACAAGCATTTAGGATATTGTAGTACCTAGACTGCCTCTACACATGTTGCCTGTTATTGTATGTTGTATTCTCTCTTGACTATCATCTGCTAATAAAAAAACATGATGAGATCAGAATCAGATTCACAGAGTTTATGTCTCCGGGGTGAAGTTTCCTCTAGGTACAGATCTAGGATCAGCTTCCATCCCTCTAATTCTAACCTTAACCATTAGTGGGGGAAATAGAAAACAGACACAAGATCAGGGCCTTGGGGCATTTTCACCCCTACAAGCCTGGGCCAGAGTCAGCAAAGGTAACTGGAGTTGAAAATAAAGTATGTTATGAGTCTCCAAACGGGACGTGTCGTAGACTGTCAATGGCTAGTGTTTCTTTAGCATTTGATTTCAATGCCGAAAAGGTTCAGCATTAGCTGACCTATAAATGAAGGGGAAAGGGAATACCTAATCAAATGTGACCTGTCTGAACACAGAGATCCTATTCAGGAACAGTGAAAGGACACTAGGCTGCTCCAGGAACAGTGAATGGACACTAGGCTGCTCCAGGAACAGTGAAAGGACACTAGGCTGCTCCAGGAACAGTGAAAGGACACTAGGCTGCTCCAGGAACAGTGAAAGGACACTAGGCTGCTCCAGGAACAGTGAAAGGACACTAGGCTGCTCCAGGAACAGTGAAAGGACACTAGGCTGCTCCAGGAACAGTGAATGGACACTAGGCTGCTCCAGGAACAGTGAATGGACACTAGGCTGCTCCAGGAACAGTGAATGGACACTAGGCTGCTCCAGGAACAGTGAAAGGACACTAGGCTGCTCCAGGAACAGTGAATGGACATTAGGCTGCTCCAGGAACAGTGAAAGGACACTAGGCTGCTCCAGGAACAGTGAATGGACACTAGGCTGCTCCAGGAACAGTGAAAGGACACTAGGCTGCTCCAGGAACAGTGAATGGACACTAGGCTGCTCCAGGAACAGTGAATGGACACTAGGCTGCTCCAGGAACAGTGAAAGGACACTAGGCTGCTCCAGGAACAGTGAATGGACACTAGGCTGCTCCAGGAACAGTGAAAGGACACTAGGCTGCTCCAGGAACAGTGAATGGACACTAGGCTGCTCCAGGAACAGTGAAAGGACACTAGGCTGCTCCAGGAACAGTGAATGGACACTAGGCTGCTCCAGGAACAGCGAAAGGACACTAGGCTGCTCCAGGAACAGTGAATGGACACTAGGCTGCTCCAGGAACAGTGAAAGGACATTAGGCTGCTCCAGGAACAGTGAAAGGACACTAGGCTGCTCCAGGAACAGTGAATGGACACTAGGCTGCTCCAGGAACAGTGAAAGGACACTAGGCTGCTCCAGGAACAGTGAAAGGACACTAGGCTGCTCCAGGAACAGTGAAAGGACACTAGGCTGCTCCAGGAACAGTGAAAGGACACCAGGCTGCTCCAGGAACAGTGAAAGGACACTAGGCTGCTCCAGGAACAGTGAAAGGACACTAGGCTGCTCCAGGAACAGTGAATGGACACTAGGCTGCTCCAGGAACAGTGAAAGGACACTAGGCTGCTCCAGGAACAGTGAAAGGACACTAGGCTGCTCCAGGAGCAGTGAAAGGACACTAGGCTGCTCCAGGAACAGTGAAACAACACTAGGCAGCTCCAGGAACAGTGAGAGAGTGGATAGTAAAAAAGTTGTCCATTGGAAACGGTTTCATATTTTCATATTATTCCAATGCTGTGGAGTTTTGGGAGCCGCACGACTACAATTAAGCATGATTGTTTTGCGTCTAAATTGCCTAAATTAAATGACTGTATTTCTGTCAGCCAGCCATTGGTGGTTAGCTATCAGAAGGTAAGGGTTCAGGGTTGGAGATGGGATTTGTCCCAAATGACACCCTTTATGCCCACATAGTGTAGGTCCCACAGGGCTTTGGTCAAACGTAGTGCACTATATAGGAAATGAGTTTCCATTTGGGCCGCAGCAGGGTCTCCACCAGTGCATGAGAACTATACATACTACCACAGTGGAGGCAGGATAGAATGGGTATTATCTAGGCTCAGGTCTGGGGAACAGAGAGATCAGATGGCGAGACTGACATCATTAAGAGCAAGTCCCCCACCGCCTAGCTGGCTGCTCTGTGCTGTTTGTGTTGCTCTCTGGGCATCTGAGCCCTTACGGTGTCTGGCACACCGTCCCTTTTCAAATCTGAATCAACAATAAAACAAAGTAATAACGGATTACACAATAGCCATCGTTGGATAATTTACGTCTCTTGTATTTCCCAAATAAACCAAAAAATGTACTTTAAAAAAAAATAAATTACAGCATGTTCACATATACACATTTTAACAGCAGGATCATATGTAGACAATTCTTGCAACCCCCTCTGGCATCCTTCGCTAAACAAAAGTTAATATGCCGTTTTGTTTAGCGAAGGATGCCAGAGGGGGTTGCAAGAATCACCTACATATGATCCTGCTGTTAAAATGTGTATATATGAACATGCTGTAAAGGCCATGGATCATTCTGTTGAAGCTCAGCTGTTCCCCTCAGCCCAGAAGAAGGGCTGGATGTAGCATACATGGCACCTAACCAGCATCTGTGCCTGGGGGATTCTTTTGTTCATGTGGATGATGCATTAAATGAAATTTATGTGGGGCAGATTATCATGCAATTTAAACTGGGTGGAGTGGCGTGGCGTGTGTGTTTGAGTGTGTGTGTGTGTGTGTGTACGGTGTGTGTGTGTTGGGGGGAGGCAGGGACAAAGCTAAGATCATTAGGGGGTAGAGAGGTGAGCATATGGGGCCTGAAATAGACACTGAGCCTGAACAAAGGAAATTTGAATGGCACCGAGTCTGAGGGTTGTGACTGCAGTGCGTACACTCTCATTGTTTCTGGAGTTATTATGACTGACTATCCCCACCTGGGCCTCAGATCCCCTTGAACCCTCTGGTTCAGGTTCTACCCTGTCTCTATTGTAGTCACTGTTTCAGGTTCTATCCTGTCTCTATTGTAGTCCCAGTTTCAGGTTCTATCCTATCTCTATTGTAGTCCCGGTTTCAGGTTCTATCCTGTCTCTATTGTAGTCCCTGTTTCAGGGTCTACCCTGTCTCTATTGCAGTCCCTGTTTCAGGTTCTACCCTGTCTCTATTGTAATTCCTGTTTCAGGTTCTATCCGGTCTCTATTGTAGTTCCTGTTTCAGGTTCTATCCGGTCTCTATTGTAGTTCCTGTTTCAGGTTCTATCCTGTCTCTATTGTAGTCCCTGTTTCAGGTTCTATCCTGTCTCTATTGTAGTCCCTGTTTCAGGTTCTATCCTGTCTCTATTTAGTCCCTGTTTCAGGTTCTACCCTGTCTCTATTGTAGTCCCTGTTTCAGGTTCTACCCTCTCTATTGTAGTCCCGGTTTCAGGTTCTATCCTGTCTCTATTGTAGTCCCTGTTTCAGGTTCTATCCTGTCTCTATTGTAGTCCCTGTTTCAGGTTCTACCCTGTCTCGATTGTAGTCCCTGTTTCAGGTTCTATCCTCTCTCTATTGTAGTCCCTGTTTCAGGTTTTATCCTCTCTCTATTGTAGTCTCGTTTTCAGGTTCTATCCTCTCTCTATTGTAGTCCCTGTTTCAGGTTCTACCCTTACTCTATTGTAGTCCCTGTTTCAGGTTCTTTCCTCTCTCTATTGTAGTCCCTGTTTCAGGTTCTATCCTGTCTCTATTGTAGTCCCTGTTTCAGGTTCTATCCTGTCTCTATTGTAGTCCCTGTTTCAGGTTCTACCCTGTCTCTATTGTAGTCCCTGTTTCAGGTTCTATCCTCTCTCTATTGTAGTCCCTGTTTCAGATTCTATCTTGTCTCTATTGTAGTCCCTGTTTCAGGTTCTATCCTGTCTCTATTGTAGTCCCTGTTTCAGGTTCTACCCTGTCTCTATTGTAGTCCCTGTTTCAGGTTCTATCCTGTCTCTATTGTAGTCCCTTTCAGGTTCTATCCTCTCTCTATTGTAGTCCCTGTTTCAGATTCTATCTTGTCTCTATTGTAGTCCCTGTTTCAGGTTCTACCCTGTCTCTATTGTAGTCCCTGTTTCAGGTTCTATCCTCTCTCTATTGTAGTCCCTGTTTCAGGTTTTATCCTCTCTCTATTGTAGTCCCGGTTTCAGGTTCTATCCTGTCTCTTTTGTAGTCCCTGTTTCAGGTTCTACCCTGTCTCTATTGTAGTCCCTGTTTCAGGTTCTACCCTGTCTCTATTGTAGTCCTTGTTTCAGGGTCTACCCTATCTCTATTGTAGTCCCTGTTTCAGGTTCTATCCTCTCTCTATTGTAGTCCCGGTTTCAGGTTCTATCCTATCTCTATTGCAGTCCCTGTTTCAGGTTCTATCCTCTCTCTATTGTAGTCCCTGTTTCAGATTCTATCTTGTCTCTATTGTAGTCCCTGTTTCAGGTTCTATCCTGTCTCTATTGTAGACCCTGTTTCAGGTTCTACCCTGTCTCTATTGTAGTCCCTGTTTCAGGTTCTATCCTCTCTCTATTGTAGTCCCTTTCAGGTTCTGTCCTCTCTCTATTGTAGTCCCTGTTTCAGATTCTATCTTGTCTCTATTGTAGTCCCTGTTTCAGGTTCTACCCTGTTTCTATTGTAGTCCCTGTTTCAGGTTCTATCCTCTCTCTATTGTAGTCCCTGTTTCAGGTTTTATCCTCTCTCTATTGTAGTCCTGGTTTCAGGTTCTATCCTGTCTCTTTTGTAGTCCCTGTTTCAGGTTCTACCCTGTCTCTATTGTAGTCCCTGTTTCAGGTTCTACCCTGTCTCTATTGTAGTCCTTGTTTCAGGGTCTACCCTATCTCTATTGTAGTCCCTGTTTCAGGTTCTATCCTCTCTCTATTGTAGTCCCGGTTTCAGGTTCTATCCTATCTCTATTGCAGTCCATGTTTCAGGTTCTATCCTCTCTATATTATAGTCCCTGTTTCAGGGTCTGTCCTGTCTCTATTGTAGTCCTTGTTTCAGGGTCTACCCTGTCTCTATTGTAGTCCCTTTTTCAGGTTCTATCCTGTCTCTATTGTAGTCCCTGTTTCAGGTTCTATCCTCTCTCTATTGTAGTCCCTGTTTCAGGTTATATCCTCTCTCTATTGTAGTCCCGGTTTCAGGTTCTATCCGGTCTCTATTGTAGTCCCTGTTTCAGGTTCTATCCTGTCTCTATTGTAGTTCCTGTTTCAGGTTCTATCCTGTCTCTATTGTAGTCCCTGTTTCAGGTTCTATCCTGTCTCTATTGTAGTCCCTGTTTCAGGTTCTATCCTGTCTCTATTGTTGTCCCTGTTTCAGGTTCTATCCTGTCTCTATTGTAGTCCTTGTTTCAGGGTCTACCCTATCTCTATTGTAGTTCCTGTTTCAGGTTCTATCCTGTCTCTATTGTAGTCCCTGTTTCAGGTTCTATCCTGTCTCTATTGTAGTCCCTGTTTCAGGTTCTACCCTGTCTCTATTGTTGTCCCTGTTTCAGGTTCTATCCTGTCTCTATTGTAGTCCCTGTTTCAGGTTATATCCTCTCTCTATTGTAGTCCCTGTTTCAGGTTCTATCCTGTCTCTATTGTAGTCCCTGTTTCAGGTTCTATCCTGTCTCTATTTAGTCCCTGTTTCAGGTTCTATCCTGTCTCTATTGTAGTCCCTGTTTCAGGTTCTACCCTGTCTCTATTGTAGTCCCTGTTTCAGGTTCTATCCTGTCTCTATTGTAGTCCTTGTTTCAGGTTCTACCCTGTCTCGATTGTATTCCTGTTTCAGGTTCTATCCTATCTCTATTGTAGTCCCTGTTTCAGGTTTTATCCTCTCTCTATTGTAGTCCCTGTTTCAGGTTCTATCCTGTCTCTATTGTAGTCCCTGTTTCAGGTTCTTTCCTGTCTCTATTGTAGTCCCTGTTTCAGGTTCTACCCTGTCTCTATTGTAGTCCCTGTTTCAGGTTCTATCCTCTCTCTATTGTAGTCCCTGTTTCAGGTTTTATCCTCTCTCTATTGTAGTCTCGTTTTCAGGTTCTATCCTCTCTCTATTGTAGTCCCTGTTTCAGGTTCAACCCTGTCTCTATTGTAGTCCCTGTTTCAGGTTCTTTCCTCTCTCTATTGTAGTCCCTGTTTCAGGTTCTATCCTGTCTCTATTGTAGTCCCTGTTTCAGGTTCTATCCTGTCTCTATTGTAGTCCCTGTTTCAGGTTCTACCCTGTCTCTATTGTAGTCCCTGTTTCAGGTTATATCCTCTCTCTATTGTAGTCCCTGTTTCAGATTCTATCTTGTCTCTATTGTAGTCCCTGTTTCAGGTTCTATCCTGTCTCTATTGTAGTCCCTGTTTCAGGTTCTACCCTGTCTCTATTGTAGTCCCTGTTTCAGGTTCTATCCTCTCTCTATTGTAGTCCCTGTTTCAGGTTCTATCCTCTCTCTATTGTAGTCCCTGTTTCAGGTTTTATCCTCTCTCTATTGTAGTCCCGGTTTCAGGTTCTATCCTGTCTCTTTTGTAGTCCCTGTTTCAGGTTCTATCCTGTCTCTATTGTAGTCACTGTTTCAGGTTCTACCCTGTCTCTATTGTAGTGCCTGTTTCAGGTTCTATCCTGTCTCTATTGTAGTCACTGTTTCAGGTTCTATCCTCTCTCTATTGTAGTGCCAGTTTCAGGTTCTACCATGTCTCTATTGTAGTCCCTGTTTCAGGTTATATCCTCTCTCTATTGTAGACTTCGTATTATATTGACACAAGTCCTGCTGAGACTGAGGCTGTCCTAACAGTGTTTGTAACATGGACACTGTGTTTGTAACATGGACACTGTGTTTTTAAGTCATTTATACTGTATACAACATAGCACATTTTTGTTCAAATCAGTGTAACCGACCTCCATGTTATATTTTCATAAAGCAGCACTGGGACTGAACTGAAATGCAACCCTGCCTTGAGTGGTCGCGCATTAACTTCCATGTTACACAATTGTTTGTTACCATGCCCATGGTTCCCATAATGGAGCGGTGTTTCTCATGGCCCTTCCACATGGCTCTTTATAAGCGATTAGCTGTAGTAGTAATCAGGGTCCCCTTGATCCACCTCCATTCTTTGGAACTTCCTCTTCCTCTGCACGCAGGCTTCCCTGTGACCTCTGGCGACCTTTGGTGACCTGTGACTTCACAGCATGGGGCTGCAGCTGGTCAGTGGGCTGGCTTCCCTCCCCGGGGCTGCTCCTGTTACACCTGGCAGGCCTCCTGTCTGTCTGTCTGCCTGTCCGTCTGTCTCTCTGTCTGTCGGTCTATTTGTCCGTCCTTCTGAGAGACTAACCGAGACCGTCCCCTCTGTGTGTTTCGCCTCACTCTCTTTGCATCAGTCAACGGCTTTATTCAGTGGAAGTTGACATAACAGAGCAATAGGTCATGCATTAATGCCTCAGCCTGTCACATAAGGTCATGTAAGGTCACGTAAGGTCATGCGTTAATGCCTCAACTTGTCACATAAGGTCATGTAAGGTCATGTAAGGTCATGTAAAGGTCACGTAAGGTCATGCGTTAATGCCTCAGCCTGTCACATAAGGTCATGTAAGGTCACGTAAGGTCATGCGTTAATGCCTCAACTTGTCACATAAGGTCATGTAAGGTCACGTAAGGTCATGCGTTAATGCCTCAGCCTGTCACATAAGGTCATGTAAGGTCACGTAAGGTCATGCGTTAATGCCTCAACTTGTCACATAAGGTCACGTAAGGTCATGTAAGGTCATGTAAAGGTCACGTAAGGTCATGCATTAATGCCTCAGCCTGTCACATAAGGTCATGTAAGGTCATGTAAGGTCACGTAAGGTCATGCATTATTTTCTCTCTCTGCTTTAAAATGAAAAACCCCATTGATTAGGGCACAATTACAGTATAAATGTAAACACCATCATGAAAAATAACAATAACCATCATAACCGTTTAAAATATATTTTTACTGTATGTACACTACATGGCCAATAGTATGTGGACACTCATTCAAATTAGTGGATTCGGCTAATTCAGCCACACCCGTTGCTGACAGGTATATAAAATCGAGCACACAGCCATGCAATCTCCATAGACAAACATTATCAGTAGAATGGGCTGTACTGAAGAGCTCAGAGACTTTCAACGTGGCATCGTCGCAGTATGCCACCTTTCCAACAAGTCAGTTTGTCAAATGTCTGCCCTGCTAGAGCTGCCCCAGTCAACTGTAAGTGCTGTTATTGTGAAGTGGGAACGTTTAGGTGCAACAACGGCTCAGCTGAAAAGTGGTAGTCCACACAAGTCCTTTTCTGAGATAACATGGACTCTGTGTGCAAAGCTGTATTCAAGGCAAAAGGTGGCTACTTTGAAGAATCTAAAATATAACAAACATTTTGATTTGTTTAACACTTTTCTGGTTACTACATGATTCCATATGTGTTATTTCATAGTTTTGAAGTCTTCACTATTATTCTACAGTGTAGAAAATAGTAAAAATAAAGAAAAACCCTTGAATGAGTAGGTGTGTCCAAACTTTTGACTGGTACTGTATATATTTTGTTTGCTATTCGAACGGTTATTACGGAGACCGAGGTCATTTGGCTGGCCAATTACCTTCATCTAAAATTCAACGAATGTCACAGGCCTACTTTTGAATGAAGGCCCATTAAAGACAGCTATTAGTGGCTGGGTGAACACACTGAGAGCTATGACCTGGCTGTGGAACATAGACTGAGTGCCACTATATCAGTCTCCTGCTAAAAAACAAGTCAATATTGGCCTGGAATAGAACTGAATGTAGAGGAGAGGGCTTTTCCCCTCCCCTTTACCACCTCTCCTTTACCCCCTCCCTTCCCCTTTACTCCCTCCCCTTTACCCACTCCCCTTCACTCCCTCTCCTTTCCCCCCTCCCCTCCCCTTTACTCCCTCCCCTCCCCTTTACCCCCTCCCTTCCCCTTTACTCCCTCCCCTTTACTCCCTCCCCTCCCCTTTACCCCTCCCCCCCTTTATCCCCTCTCTCCACTTTACCCTTCCCCTCCTCTTTACCCCCTCCCCTCCCCTTTATTCCCTACCCTTTACCCCCTCCCTTCCCCTTTACTCCCTCCCCTTTACTCCCTCCCCTCCCCTTTACCCCCTCCCTTCCCCTTTACTCCCTCCCCTTTACTCCCTCCCCTCCCCTTTACCCCTCCCCCCCTTTATCCCCTCTCTCCACTTTACCCTTCCCCTCCTCTTTACCCCCTCCCCTCCCCTTTATTCCCTACCCTTTACCCCCTCCCCTCCCCTTTACTCTCTCCCCTTTACCCCCTCCCCTTTACCCACCTCCCCTCCTCTTTACCCCCTCCCCTCCCCTTTACCCCCTCCCCTCCCCTTTACTCTCTCCCCTTTACTCTCTCCCCTTTACCCCTCCCCTCCCCTTTACCACCTCCCCTCCCCTTTACCCCTCCCCTTTACCCACCTCCCCTCCTCTTTACCCCCTCCCCTCCCCTTTACCCCCTCCCCTCCCCTTTACTCTCTCCCCTTTACTCTCTCCCCTTTACCCCTCCCCTCCCCTTTACCACCTCCCCTCCCCTTTACCCCTCCCCTTTACCACCTCCCCTGCCCTTTACTCTCTCCCTTTTACCCCCTCCCCTTTACCCCTCCCCTCCCCTTTACCCCTCCCCTCCCCTTTACCACCTCCCCTCCCCTTTTACCCCCTCCCCTTTACTCCCTCCCCTTTACTCCCTCCCCTTTACCCCCTCCCCTTTACCCCTCCCCTCCCCTTTACTCCCTCCCCTTTACCCCTCCTCTTTACCCCCTCCCTTCCTTCACTAGTCCAGTATAAAGGGCCATTACACTGCTGTGTGGCTCAGTGTTTTGCCGGTAAGGGATTTGTCGAGGCGAACTGGTCTGTGTGCTGCGTTGTCCACCTACCTGCATAGCAGTTACATCTCTGATACGACTGCCTACCTACTCTAGAGGTAGGGTTTCACATATTCTAAAACACTTGGGCTGGTTTCCCAGACACATATTATGCCAAGTCCTGGATTATAAAGCGACTCTCCATTGAGAAAGCCTTTTACTTCATGACTAGGCTTAATCTGCGTCTGGGAAACAAGCGCTTAGAGTAGCATTTTTGTTTAAACATCTTCTAGTTGTGTCCTTCAGTTGTCCTTCAGTTGCTTCTTAAAATAGTTTTCCACACAGTGATACATTGTATTATTTTGGGAATCCTGTGGGCTGGGATTTGAAGGCTCTTGTTTGACAATGTTATGAGTTTTATTTTAAGAAACATATTTCGCTCCCTTGTTTTATTTATGTACTAAGAAGTACAGCGTAATCTCTCTGCATTTAATATTTAATCATATTTAAACATAGCATCTGAACTCCAGATTTCTATCTTCGATTTATGTATGTATTAAGTAAATGTTCACCTATATTGTTTTTGAATGTAAGATATGGTATTCAGGTTGATTTCAATCATAACAGACTTTTATGGATTGTCCGTCTTGCTTCAAAATGGTATAATAAACACAATCTCTTTCCCTTATCACATCCCAGATCTTGAAAGCCAGAGTTACGGGGTTAACATACCAGTGGAAATCCTTCCTTCCCAGTGTTCTAGAACCATGAGCAGTAACTACAGTGTGTCCCTGCTTGGCCCGGCCCCATGGGGCTTCAGGCTGCAGGGGGGGAAAGACTTCAACATGCCACTCACTATCTCCAGGGTGAGTACACACACACACACACACACACACACACACACACACACACACACACACACACACACACACACACACACACACACACACACACACACACACACACACACACACACACACACACACACACACACACACACACACAACCCCCCTCCGTCTCCTCTTGCTTGACATCCTCTCAATATTCCCTGAAATGTCCTCTGGTTGGAGCAAGCATTGGGCCCTACCTTTTAATCTTAACCCCCTCCCCCCCCAATCCCTTTCTACCAGCCCACTTCACAAACCTCCTCTCAGCTCTAGATTGGCTACCATCCCTATGAAGCCATCTGGCTGTTGACGGATGTAAAAGATGATGTGCTTGCCTTAGCTCTCCCAGTGACACTGGCATACTGTCCAAACAGGCAACACAATGAGGGCAGTAGTAGCCTAATTGGTAGGTTCTCTGGCTATATAAGGTTTGGGTGCATTGGTAAAATGAATGCCCAGCTAACAAATGTCGGTTCCCAGAATGTTCCTGGAACCTTTTTTTTTGGTGTGGGAACGTTCTGTGCTAGCTAGGTACAGTGCTAGTAGTACAACAAGACCTGCTTATAGGGGCAATATGTAATTGGTAGATCAATTTTTTTGACTTTTAAATAAATCATATACCTATTGATTCTTAAAGAAATTCACTTTTGAATGCCTCATGAGGTTATTTCAACTGTCGTTCCACATTAGCACCCAAAATGTATGGGCCAGTCTTTCACCTAGACCACTGGTTCTCAATCCTGGTCCTGGGGACCCAAAGGGGTGCACATTTTTGTTTTTGCCCTAACACTACACACCTGATTCAAATCATCAAAGCCTTTTGATGAGTTAATAATTTGAATCAGCTGTGTAGTGTTAGGGAAAAAACAAAAATGTGCACCCCTTTGGGTCCCCAGGACCAGGTTTGAGAACCAGTGTCCTAGACTATTGGTCAGGTGAGTTGCAACCCCCCACAAAGGTGAATCCAAACCAAATCTGGCACCACACTTATCCATTGATAACAACTGAAGCCATACACTGTTTATGCGCCCGACCTACTGTACACAATGGTAGGCCTACACATGTATGGGTCACAGGAGGTTGGTGGCACCTTCATTGGGGAGGACGGGCTAGTGGTAAAATTGAACCAGAATTTAACTAGGCAAGTCAGTTAAGAACAAATTCTTATTTACAATGACGGCCTACCCTGGCCAAACCCTGACGACGCTGTGCCAATTGTGCGCCACCCTATGAGACTCCCAATCACCGGCCGGATGTGATATTTCCTGGATTCGAACCAGGGACTGTAGTGACACTGATTGCAGCACTCGAGAGCCCAATGGCTGGCGCGGATAGAGTTGAATTGTATCAAACACATGGTTTGATGCCATTCCATTTGCTCCTTTCCAGCCATTATTATGAGCCGTCCTCCCCTCAGCAGCCTCCACTGGACTATGGGCAATATGTTGTCTAATGCTATGTTGGTAATGCACGCCTCCCACGCTATAGAAATGAGTGGCGGAGAGAAGAGGGGCAGGGTGAATAAGAACTGGTGAGAGGTGCAGAGCCCCGCTGTAATGCCAGTCTATGACCTAACACTCTAATTGAACTCAGTTTCCCTCTGTTACATCTCTTGTGAGACATTACTCATACTCCATAAACACTATTGTTTTCATTTGGTACAAACCACACGAGAGACCGAGCCATTCAATTCCATTTAAAGACTGTGGATGGAGCCTCTGACCACTGAAGAGCGGCAAGGACCTATCAAATTTTCACGAAGAGAGGCCAAAGGACAACGGCCGCCTCCCAAACGGTACCCTATTCCCTATTTAGTGCACTACTTTTGACTAGAGCCCTATCCCTATGGACCCTGGTCATACATATAGGGAATAGGGTGCCGTTTGAGATGCAGTCCATACAGTAACAGATATGGACACTTCCCGATATAACGGCAGTCGAGGTTCTGGGAAAAAGCCATGGGCATAGGTTATTAGAAGCCCCAGTGGTGATGCCGGACCATTGACGAGGACAGCCATTGTTTTGAGATCTCCATACGTCAATGATTCTTGTTTTGCGGTGCCTTAATGAAATAACACTTGTCTTGTTTTCTGACCTCATTGTCTATGACTTAACAACACCCCCCCCCCTCCCTCTCTCTGAAGTGTCCACAGTTTCACAATAGTATTTTAGTAACACTTAAAATGCTTAATAGTAACAGGCATAGTAACAGGCATGTACAGTGCCTTCAGAAAGTATTCACACCCCTTGACTAATAGCACATTTTGTTGTGTTACAGCCTGAATTCAAAATGGATTAACTAGATTTTTTTTTCTTATCCATCTACACACAATACCCCATAATGACATCACAATACCCCATAAAGACATCACAATACCCCATAATGACATCAAAATACCCCATAATGACATCACAATACCCCATAATGACATCACAATACCCCATAATGACATCACAATA
This sequence comes from Salvelinus namaycush, assembly GCF_016432855.1. Taxonomy (NCBI): domain Eukaryota; kingdom Metazoa; phylum Chordata; class Actinopteri; order Salmoniformes; family Salmonidae; genus Salvelinus; species Salvelinus namaycush. The sequence continues at coordinate 6,830,307 of NC_052307.1, forward strand.
CCCCATAATGACAAAGTGAAAATTAATAAAAAAATTGAGAAATGAAATACAGAATACTGAGGCTGTATAATGTTGTATTATTAGGCTAAAAATATGTTATGTCTCTATATATAGCATATTTTCGGCTGACTTAAATATGTTAATTCCTCCAGATCATTTTGAGATGAAAACGAATAAGACATATATTAAGGATAACATATATTAAGTAGAGTAGAACGCCTTTGAGGACTCGAACTCTGCTCTTGACAGGGAATGATGTAGCACAGCTGGGGTGAGGACGCAGACGGAGAGAAGCCTGGCTAGACCTGCTGTGTTAGATTTGTAAATGTCCCTCCAAATACTGCGATGGCCACAGTCTCAACTGTGAAGCCTGTGGGGAGCATCATTCATTCGTCACTCTGCCAGACCAACAGCTCTAAAAAAAAAAAGGCCTAGATTGATGGTGTTGCTTTTGGGGTGTCAATAAAATGTTACAGCTGTGATGTGAAAGAAAGCCACAGGAAGAGAACTGAAGTGGACATTTTGGCTACTGGAGCCTTTTTAAAGACACTTGTTTACTGTTCAGTCTTTCTCAACTGTGTGCCAGCTAAGAGGGGGGGGAGTTGTCTCTAGACACTGATCTGGAGTAAGCTTTTAATTTCCCAAACTAATGGTTTCGGTTAGTATTAGGGGAGGGGAAGCTGATCCTAGATCTGTATTTAGGGGAATTTGGATTGACAGGCCCTACCCTCTTTAGTATTTATATTAATCCAACATGTTTGAGGCCAAAACAACAGCTTATCACTGAGACACACAAATCAGTCTTTAACAGAGGGTCCTGCCTGTTGTGTTTTACTCTCGTATTAAAGTTAATATTGAACCTGTTTGTGACATTGTGAACCTTTGCATGGTCGGTCTCAAGGTGTCTGTATGCACATAAGATTAAAATTGAGAACGTAAAGAGACTAATTCTGTTTAGACGAGGTGCTTAACCCTTAACCCCCACACATTGACTCTGTACCAGTACCCCCTGTATAATAGCCTCGTTATTGTTATTTTATAGTGTTACTTTTTATATATATTTTTACTTTAATTTATGCTCTTTCTTGAGCAACATTGTTGGTTAAGGGCTTGTAAGTAAGCATTTCATGGTAAGGTGTTGTACACTTGTTGTATTCGGAGCATGTGACAAATAAAGTTTATAGTGCACTATTTTTGACCAGAGGCCTATGGGCCCTAGTCAAAAGTAGTGCACTATATAGTGAATAGGGTGCTGATACAGACAATAACTTTTACTGATGGAGGCAGGATGATGACAAGCAGCAAATCCCGAACTGCAAAAATCACTAAAGCTGGAGACTCTTACCTCCCTCACTAGCTTTAAGAACCAGCTGTCAGAGCAGCTCACAGATCACTGCACCTGTACATAGCGCATATGTAAATAGCCCATCCAATCTACTTCATCCCCAAACTGTATTTATTTATTTATCTTGCTTCTTTGCACCCCAGTATCTCTACTTGCACATTCATCTTCTGCACATTCCACCATCCCAGTGTTTAATTGCTATATTGTAATTACTTCGCCACCATGGCCTATTTATTGCCTTATCTCCCTTATCCTACCTCATTTGCACATGCTGTATATAGACTTTTTCTACTGTATTATTGATTGTATGTTTGTTTATTCCAAGTGTAACTCTGTGTTGTTGTATGTGTCGAACTGCTTTGCTTTATTTTGGCCAGCTCGCAGTTGCAAATGAGAACTTGTTCTCAACTAGCCTACCTGGTTAAATAAAGGTGAAATAAAAAATAAATACAAAAATCCCCTGTTTTAGCCATCTCACATGGTGGTACAGGAACCATGCAGAGGAGCTAATCTACTCAGGCAACAGTACTCAAGGTGTCATAGAAATCCCTCATCACTCTCAGCAGGTATCAAGTTATAGATTATGTATTTTTCCCCCTGCTGTTTCTGGGGAGGCTCGAAGTGACAGTCTCACACTCAAGTGCCTCTGTGCAGTCCCAAAGGCACTGCTTTTCTTTGTCTTTCACACTCAGACAATGTTGTCATTCGGTTTCTCCGTCATTCTGTGAACACTGGGTTGTTATGACTATTTTAGGTTGGCGTCATTTAGTTTTGCAATGTTGTACCACGGACTCGTGAATAAATGGGTTCCTTGCTTTCTTTAGGTCTCTGACACCATTATGCTGCTACTGCAAAGTCTCTGTGTCTGCATGTCTGTTAGCAAAGCCTTCATTCTCTGTGTCTGCATGTCTGTTAGCAAAGCCTTCATTCTCTGTGTCTGCATGTCTGTTAGCAAAGCCTTCATTCTCTGTGTCTGCATGTCTGTTAGCAAAGCCCTACTTGACATGCTGTTTCATGTGGTTCCCCAGGTCTTAGCGTATAGAGATATGAAGATCCTACTCAATTATTTTTTTCATTTTTTTTCCCAAAATCTGTGAAATGCTTTACCTGCCTTGTCTTGGCTTTCTACGCTTAACAAAAGCAGCTGAGATTAGCTCACCGGTTATGGTTGAATTGGAAGCCTTACTTGGAGAAACCATGGCTCTGAACACTGGGCCAGATTTTATATCTGGTTTGCAAGACATTACGTTATATAAAGTGTTCCGCGGCTTTCCGTGGCTTTGGCAAAGCCTGCAGTGAAGTATCTATGGGAACATAGTTCTCGCTGTGTCTCTTTATTAATTGCATGTCAGGTCCAATTATAAGACAATGCAACACAGCTGTAGAGAAAAAAGCGCGTAATTTTCAGATGCATTGTATTGAATGAGTCAGTCGTCAGGTAAAGCAGCTTGTTGCAGGAATGTTCAATCAATGAAAACGGTCTTTGGCTTGTATCAGATTTTAAAACACTCAAAACACAATATAGATTCTTACGGACGGATTACTCACATCTATATAAAGAGTCTCGAGGCCGTGTTTTAATATCAAATTCTTTCCCTCTTTTTTCCCTTTATAACCTTTTATACGCTTGAATGCATTTGGTTTAAATAGACTCAATCAAATACATTAGAAGGAAAAGCCTACTCCCTGATGGTATAACATCTATGTTTATGGTACAATCACTGGAAACGAGAGAGGCAGATATGGGATATGTTCATATTCCTGAATGGGAGGGAAGGGATGGTTTATACTGTACCTTAGAAAGTATTCGCACCCCTTGACTTAATCCACATTTTGTTGTGTTACAGCCTGAATTCAAAATGGACTAAATAGATTTTTTTCCTCACACAATCTACACACAATACCCATAATGACAAAGTGAAAATATGTTTTTTTAAATGTTTGCAAATTTATTGAAAATGAAATACAGAAATATCTCATTTACATACACTACATCACCAAAAGTATGTGGACACCTGTTCGTCGAACATCTCATTCCAAAATCCTGGGTAATAATATGAAGTTGGTCCCTCCTTTGCTGTTATAACAGCCTCCACTCATCTGGGAATGATTTCCACTAGATGTTTGATCAATGCTGCGGGGACTTGCTTTCATTCAGCCACAAGAGCATTAATGAGGTCGGGCACTGATGTTGGGCGATTAGGCCTGGCTCGAAATCGGCGTTCCAGTTCATCCCAAAGGTGTTTAATGGGGTTGAGGTCAGGGCTCTATGCAGGCCAGTCAAGTTCTTCCACACCGATCTCAACAAACCATTTCTGTAAGGACCTCGCTTTCTGCTCGGGGGCATTGTCATGCTGAAACAGGAAAGGGCCTTCCCCAAACGGTTGCCACAAAGATTTGTTTGTTGGACTGCCAGATGGTGAGGCATGGTTCATCACTCCAGAGAACTCATTTTCACTGCTCCAGAGGCCAATGGCGGCGAGCTTTGCACTCGTTGCACTCGTTCTCCCGACGAACAGTTCTTGTGCTGACGTTGCTTCCAGAGGCAGTTTTGAACTCGGTAGTGAGTGTTGCAATCGAGGACAGACAATTTGGTGATCCCATTCTGTGAGCTTGTGTGGCCTACCACTTCGCAGCTGAGCCGTTTTTGCTCCTTGACGTTTCCACTTCACAATAACAATGGGAAGGATTGCGCCGAAGGGGATTGCTGCCATTTTATGGGCTCATAACCAACTATGCAAATTTTTTTTTTTCTTCACATTGTTATAACTCATTTTGTACATAATGTCTTATGACCGGAAAAAACTTCTGGATATCAGAACAGCGATTACTCACCTCGAACTGGAAGAAGATCTTTTCTTGAATGAGTCCGACGCGAAGGATATACTGCTTTGTCAAGGTCCAAATCCCCATCACCAGCATGAAAAAGACGGAGAAAAAGGAAGAGGAGGGCGGGGTGCCTTGTAAGAATTCTTTGACGAGTAGGTCAACCACCACTACTCTCCGTATAATTGGCCAACGTGCAATCATTGGAAAACAACTGGACGATCTGCGATTAAGATTATCCTCCCAACGGGATGTTAAAAACTGTAATATCTTATGTTTCCCCGAGACGTGGCTGAACTACGACACAGAAAATATAGAGCTGGCTGGCTTCTCTGTGCATCGGCAAGACAGAGCAGCTACGTCTGGTAAGACGAGGGGCGGGGGTGTGTGTCTATTTGTTAATAACTGCTGGTGCGCGATGTCTAATATGCTCGCTTCGAGGCAAGGAAAACTGATGCATGCATGAGAGCACCAGCTGTTCCAGACGACTGTGTGATCACACTCTCCGTAGCCGATGTGAGCAAGACCTTTAGACAGGTCAACATTCACAAAGCCGTGGGGCCAGACGGATTACCAGGACATGTACTCAAAGCATGCACAGACCGACTGGCTTTACTGACATTTTCAACCTCTCCCTGACCGAGTCTGTATTACCTACATGTTTCAAACAGACCTCCATAGTCCCTGTGCCAAAGAAAGTGAAGATAACCTGCCTAAATGATTACCGCCCCGTAGGACTCACGTCGGTAGCCATGAAGTACTTTGAAAGGCTGGTCATGGCTCACATCAACACCATCATGCCAACAGATCCACAGATGACGCAATCTCAATTACACTCCACACTGCCCTTTCCCACCTGGACAAAAGAAACACCTATGTGAGAATGCAGTTCATTGACTACAGCTCAACGTTAAACACCATAGTGCCCTCAAAGCTCATCACTAAGCTAAGGACCCTGGGACTAAACACCTCCCTCTGCAACTGGATCCTAGACTTCCTGACGGGCCGCTCCCAGGTGGAAAAGGGTAAGCAACAACACATCTGCCACACTGATCCTCAACACTGAGGCCCCTCAGCAGTGCGTGCTTAGTCCCCTCCTGTACTCCTTGTTCGCCCATGACTGTGTGGCCAAGAACGACTCCAACACCATCATTAAGTTTGCTGATGACACAACAGTGGTATGCCTGATCACTGACAACAATGAGACAGCCTATAGAGAGGAGGTCAGAGACCTGACAGTGTGGTGCCAGAACAACAACCTCTCCCTCAATGTGAGCAAGACAAAGGAGCTGATCGTGGACTATAGGAAACAGAGGGCCAAACAGGCCCGCATTAACATCGACAGGGCTGAAGTGGAGCGGGTCGAGAGTTTCAAGTTCCTTGGTGACCACATCATCAACCAACTATTATGGTCCAAACACACCAAGACAGTTGTGAAGAGGGCACGACAACACCTTTTCCCCCTCAGGAGACTGAAAAGATTTGGCAGATCCTCAAAAAGTTCTACAGCTGCACCATCGAGAGCATCCTGACCTGTTGAATCAACACCTGGTATGGCAACTGCTCGGCATCTGACCGTAAGGAGCTACAGAGGGTAGTGCGTACAGCCCAGTACATCACTGGGGCCAAGCTTTCTGACATCTAGGACCTACAGTTGAAGTCAGATGTTTACATACACCTTAGCCAAATACATTTATCCTCAGTTTTTCACAATTCCTGACATTTAATTCTAGTAAAAATCCCCATGTCTTAGGTCAGTTAAGATCACCACTTTATTTTAAGAATGTGAAATGTCAGAATAATAGTAGAGAGAATTATTTATTTAAGCTTTTATTTCTTTCATCACATTCCCAGTGGGTCAGAAGTTTACATACATACAGTTATTTTGTTTGGGGGGGGGGGATACAATAATTATTGAGGTGAAAAATGTGTACTGTGGATACCAGTATACAGCCTTGCAGACCCAGTGTTAAAAACATTAATATTACATGTATTGTATTACAACCTATAAACTTTTTCCACGGATCCCTTGGCCACAATTTGTTCAATCTGTTGTTATTACTTTATTCATTCAACAAATTAAATGTAAAAAAAGTGAGGTACTGCAGACTCCATGCAGTACCTCACTTTGAGAACCCCTGCCCTAAAAATCAAATCAAATCAATTTTTACTGGTCACATACACGTGTTCAGCAGATGTTATTGCGGGTGTAGCGAAATGCTTGTGTTTCTAGCTCCAACAGTGCAGTAGTATCTCAATCAAATCACTCAAATGTATTTATAAAGCCCTTCTTACATCAGCTGATGTCACAAAGTGCTGTACAGAAACCCAGCCTAAAACCCAAACAGCAAGCAATGCAGGTGTAGAAGCACGGTGGCTAGGAAAAACTCCCTAGAAAGGCCAGAACCTAGGAAGAAACATAGAGAGGAACCAGGCTATGAGGGGTGGCCAGTCGTCTTCTGGCTGTGCCGGGTGGAGATTATAACAGAACATGGCCAAGAAGCCCCGTGTGGCTCAGTTGGTAGAGCATGGCGCTTGCAACGCCAGGGTTGTGGGTTCGTTTCCCACGGGGGGCCAGTACAAAAAATATATATATGAATGTATGTACTTGTAAGTCGCTCTGGATAAGAGCGTCTGCTAAATGACTTAAATGTAAATGTAAAAATGTTCAAATGTTCATAGATGACCAGCAGGGTCAAATAATAATATTCACAGTGGTTGTCGAGGGTGCAAGTCAGCACCTCAGGAGTAAATGTCAGTTGGCTTTTCATAGCCGATCATTCAGAGTATCTCTACAGCTCCTGCTGTCTCTAGAGAGTTGAAAACAGCAGGTCTGAGACAGGTAGCACGTCCGGTGAACAGGTCAGGGTTCCATAGCCGCAGGCAGAACAGTTGAAACTGGAGCAGCAGCATGGCCAGGTGGACTGGGGACAGCAAGTAGTCATCAGGCCAGTCAGTCCTGAGGCATGGTCCTAGGGCTCAGGTCCTCCGAGAGAGAGAAAGAAAGAAAGAGAGAAAGAGAGAAAGAAAGAGAGCAAATCAGAGAAAGAGAGAGAGAATTAGAGAGAGCATACTTAAATTCACACAGGACACCGGATAAGACAGGAGAAATACTCCAGATATACTGTAACAGACTGACCCTAGCCCCCGACACATAAACTACTGCAGCATAAATACTGGAGGCTGAGACAGGAGTGGTCGGGAGACGATACCCCCGGACAAGGTCAAACAGGCAGGATATAACCCCACCCACTTTGCCAAAGCACAGCCCCCACACCGCTAGAGGGATATCTTCAACCACCAACTTACCATCCTGAGACAAGGCCAAGTATAGCCCACAAAGATCTCCGCCACGGCACAACCCAAGGGGGGGCGCCAACCCAGACATGAAGATCACGTCAGTGACTCAACCCACTCAAGTGCCGCACCCCTCCTAGGGATGGCATGGAAGAGCACCAGTAAGCCAGTGACTCAGCCTGTGGTAGGGTTACAGGTTACAGGGGCTGAGTAATATCTGACATGTAATATCTAACCATGTCACAGCAGTACACACAATACACACAATACACACAATACACACAAATCTAAAATGATGGCAGTGGTGATTGTAGGGGCTTCTATAGTGGCACAGTGCTATTGCCCTAAATTATCTCTGTGTTGTCGACTTGCACATAGGCCAGCTAACAGTTAGATACGCGCTCTGGGGTTTCCCCTAGGTACAGATCTAGGATCAGCTACTCCTCCACCATTCCTAACCTTAAACAATAGTGGGAAAAATACACAACTAACCCAAGATCAGCGTCTAGGGGCAACCGAGATAATCACCAGGAGGACCCAGCTAGAACAGGAATTGGCCTTGGGGATTTGACCATGGTATAATTTGAGGCCATCTAAATTGATTTTGCCTAACAGAATGATGTTATATAAAAAGCATCATAGTATATAGGAAGGTAACAAGATGGCACCAACAGACACAGTCTCCCTGTGTCTAGCTCCTAGCTAAACTTTGGTTTGATAATAGTATAATGTCAAATACTATGGTGATGATGATTGTTCATAGTTTGTCTTTAGTTAGAGGAAATGTGTTGAGTTCTCTCAGGTCCCAGGGGATGTGGATTGAATGGAGGTCCTAACAGCCCTAATCTAGAAACAAGGGCCTGTATGCATAAAGGATGGTAGGAGGAAAATGACATAATTCAGAGATTGTTTGTAGATTTTTTTTCATTCAGAAGTAATTCTAATCATTCAGTTTTATGCCTACGGGCCAAGGTGTTTAACTGCTTTTAAACAAAGAAAAAGAAAAAGTCACCGGCAGTTATGCACACGCCATTGATGTAAACAAGAACGACAACAACAGAATCCAATCCACACATAACTTTTGTTAGTGCTTTCTGTTAGTATTATCAGAGAAGGTAGTAACAGTAGCAGCCCATTTCAGTCTTGATGAGACCTACAGTACAGCCAGGCAGATAAAACCCTCATAGAGCAGGTTTGATCCGGTCATAGAGACATGAACATGAGCCAGCCTATCATAATGCAATACAGGTGGAGCCTGGGCTACATACCAACTTTTATTATGGTTTAACTACATCCATTTTGTATCTTTGGATGAGGGTTAGGGCCTTATTTGTCGCGCACTTGTAAAACGTCCCAGATGGCACACTACTTTTGACCAGGGCCCATGGCACAACAGTGGGAATAGGGTGCTATTTGGGATGTGGCCAATGTTTGAGCTGCTCCTTTATTTCGACGTTAGGTTGTAGCTCTGTCATCCATGCTGATTCTCATTTACCTCTCACAGTGCAGTATTTTAATGAAACCTTAATTTGTTAATTTTATGATGTGCCATTGATGGCTCCATGCGTGGTGCTGCTTGAGGTAAGCTTCCCTCTGTCTCGGCGCCATGTTTGTTGTTGTGTTTCTGTTTCCGAGTTGCTATGGACTTTAAGCTTTAACTGCTGTTTTGCAGCTTTTGGGCATATATGATTATTTTTACTCTTGTTAAAAAACATTTTTCTAAGGGTTTATAAATGATAACATGATTTGATTGCAGGCAGTGATGTAGTGGTAAAATAGGGTAAACTCTGATCACCGGTCGTGGTGAAAAAAATAACGCTCCTTATACTTTCAATGGATTTATTCAGCAAAGGGTGGGTAAACTGTCACACACACACACAAAAAGGGTAACCTGTGTTTACTATTCCTTAGCTTTACTTACTAAAGTGCGATGGGGAATATCTGCTTGTCTACTCCTTCATCTCATTTGGTTTCAACCCCCCAACCCCCCTCTCTCCCCTCTCTTCCTATCTCTATCGGTCATCTATCTATTGTACATATGAGATCAACTGATCCCAGGTCACATTCTCCAGATGTATTTATGTGAATACAAAACAGTGGTGAAGTGTTAGCGGATGTCCTGCTGTTCCCAGGACTGGGTTGGTGTGTGGGCTTCTCTGGGGGGAACGTCTGGCACATGGTCTCCTGGATAGTGTTAGTTATTTAGGAGGACTGTTTACTGTTTCCTCCATGGAACCCTGCCAGAGGCCCAGCAGAGGGCTTGGAGCACTGACTGGAGCATTACTTTTGACCAGATCCCTGTGGGCCCTCGTCAAAAGTAGTGCACAATGTAGGGAACAGGGTGGCATTTGGGCGTTGATCTGTATTCATGGAGGCCGAGGGAAGCCAGGCTTCCCCAAAAAAACAGACCAATATTATATATTTTTTTAAACACACAATTATTTATCTTTCGTCTTTCTGTGTTCTATTTTCCTTCATTTCGCAAGAGGCTGAATGTATCTCACAGGAGAAAACATCCGAGCGAGTGAAACAGCGCCGCTCTGTCTCTGTACTATATGTGTAGGCATCTATCTGATGTTGTCTGTAGCGTTGAAAAACTTGAATTGTTGCATCTCGTTGTGTTGTTGTCCTCCGGTGGCTAGCTAGTCAGCTAGCTAAAATGGTCCCTTTCCTAAAGTAGCCATGGATGATGATGGACTTGTGGTTGTACTTAATTCTCTGTACTGGCCAATGATTATAACGGTGATTCGGATCCAACCATTAATTCATACATTGTTGTGCCCCTGACCTGAGAGGATGGAAGTTCAACATGTAGCTAGATGTAGAAGGCTAATGTTAACTAGCTAATGTTGCTCATGAAAGGAAGTTATTCTAGCGATCAAGCATTTTAGCCAGGTAGCCTAGGACACCAAAAAATAAATGCTTGTACTGTATGACAGAGTGATAGACCTTTTAGGCAACGTGAAAGAGAGGAGGATGGCATTGACGTTTCTCTACAAGTAACAGGGTGTGTCAACATGTTGTTCTACTAGCACGAACGAACGCACACACACACACACACACACACACACACACACACACACACACACACACACACACACACACACACACACACACACACACACACACACACACACACACACACACACACACAGAAATCAGAACCATGGAGAGCCACATCACTTATTTTGATTGGACTAAATCGTTTTTGGTATCATTTAGT
>NC_052307.1:6850997-6895997 GCF_016432855.1 Salvelinus namaycush
CTATCAGTTCTTTAGGGGTAGATCCTGAGCTATTGGAAACACATGCTGTGATGCGTGCTTCATTAGGTTCCTGAACGGCCATTATTAACATTAACGTCTGTGTGATCGGACGGCCATTGTGGGGAATACATTCTCCACATCTCTTTATTGCTCCAATTAAGGGTAGATTTAGAGTAAGGCCTCCATTTCCTAAAATCCCATTTAAACACGAAGTTGCCTTATCAGAGCTAGCTTTGTGCTTCATGGCATTCCCTGGCAGAAAACGCCGTGGACCGGCCCCTGCTCCATCTGGAGTTTAATGAGTGAACATGTGTAATGGAAAAAAAAACAATATTCTCCTCGGTTACTGTTAGTTTTTACTGCCTCGCTCAGAAAGCCAGTTTTTTTTTTGCGTCTTTGATTTGGGTTTGTTGGCAGGCCAGATATCACAGGAAGAGGACGTAAAAAATTACAACAATGCTTTCTGTATCTCCTTGTGTTTGAAAAGGAGACACTTTGTTAGTTATTTTCCAACAAAGGCTCTGGTTTGAAAGCAGGTCTGATGAGAGGAGATGAGCTGCAGATGTTAGACATGGTTTAAAAGGTCAAACTGACAGATGTGAGACGGTACGATTGTAACACAGACAATTATTTTTTTACGAGCACCGTATTAAAAACCTTCTTAGATGTTCTTAGATTCATTTTTTCAATTATATATATTTTTGGTGCGGGTCAGGTGTTTTTTAAAATCTTAGATGAATGTGAGGCACAGCTTTTTGACTGGTTTTAGATAAGAAAGCACTGCTGTGGCCTCCCGATTGGCGCAGCGGTCTAATGCACCGCAGCGGTCTAAGCAGCGGTCTAATGCACCGCAGCGGTCTAAGCAGCGGTCTAAGGCACCGCAGCGGTCTAAGCAGCGGTCTAATGCACCGCAGCGGTCTAAGCAGCGGTCTAATGCACCGCAGCGGTCTAAGCAGCGGTCTAAGGCACCGCAGCGGTCTAAGCAGCGGTCTAATGCACCGCAGCGGTCTAAGCAGCGGTCTAAGGCACCGCAGCGGTCTAATGCACCGCAGCGGTCTAAGGCACCGCAGCGGTCTAATGCACCGCAGCGGTCTAAGCAGCGGTCTAATGCACCGCAGCGGTCTAAGGCACCGCAGCGGTCTAATGCACCGCGGCGGTCTAAGCAGCGGTCTAATGCACTGCAGCGGTCTAAGCAGCGGTCTAATGCACCGCAGCGGTCTAAGGCACCGCAGCGGTCTAAGCAGCGGTCTAATGCACCGCAGCGGTCTAAGCAGCGGTCTAATGCACCGCAGCGGTCTAATGCACCGCAGCGGTCTAAGCAGCGGTCTAAGGCACCGCAGCGGTCTAAGGCACCGCAGCGGTCTAAGGCACCGCAGCGGTCTAAGGCCCCGCAGCGGTCTAAGGCACTGCATCGTAGTGTTGTGGCATCACTACAGCCTGGGGTTCGATCCTGGGCTGTGTCATTACCAGCCGTGACCGGGAGTCCCATTGGGCAGTGCACAATTGGCCCCGCGTCGTCCGGGTTAGGGGAGAGTTTGGCCGGGGGGGGGCTTTACTTGGCTCATCGCGCTCTAGCAACTCCTAGTGGCGGGCCGGGTGCCTGCAGGCTGACTTCGGTCGTCAGTTGAACAGGGTTTCCTCTGAGACATTGGTGCAGCTGGCTTCCATGTTAAGAAGCCCGTGTCTGGTGGATCATGTTTCAGAGGATGCATAACTCCACCTTCGCCTCTCCTGAGCCCGTTGGGGAGTTGCAGCGATGCAGCGATGAGACAAGATTGTAATCACAAAAGGGGAAAGGGGGGGTAAAAAAAAGTACATTGCTGCTATATTGGTCCACGTTTCATTAGATTGTTTCACACTCACAATGATCATACTTGCTCATATTTTATAGAGAAACTGGACTCTCATGGGGACAAATCCTATTTTTCACTGAACTTACTCATGCATTGAAGTCAATGGAAGACTAAGTGAAAATTCGACTTGCCCCATGGAATGTAGGACTATTGATAGTGAATAACGTTGCACGTCTTAGTTGTTGGTATTTTCTCTCAGTTTGAAGATGGCTGTCACATTGCAGGGATTTAGTAATGCAATACCGATAACTTTGAACTAACTTTGTGTGTCATGTCAACCGTCTGAAAAATGTAAGCATGTAAATTGGTTTTAATGGGGCAAAGTGGTATCAAATCAAATCAAATCAAACTTTATTTGTCACATGCGCCGAATACAACAAGTGTAGACCTTACCATGAAATGCTTACTTACAAGCCCTTAACCAACAGTGCAGTTCAAGAAGAGTTAAGAAAATATTTATCAAATAAACTAAAGTAAAAAGTAATTAAAAGTAACACAATAATATAACAATAACGAGGGCAAATACAGGGGGTACCGGTACCAAGTCAGTGTGCGGGGGTACAGGTTAGAGGTCATTTGTACATGTAGGTAGACGTTGAAGTGACTATGCATAGATAATTAACAGTGAGTAGCAGCAGTGTACAAACAAATGGGGGGGCAATGTAATAGTCCGGTGGCCATTTGATTAGTTGTTCAGCAGTATTATGGCTTGGGGGTAGAAGCTGTTAACAAGCTTTTGGGCTTTGAGTTGGGGCTCCGGTAACGCTTGCTGTGCGGCAGCAGAGAAAACAGCCTATGACTTGTGTGACTGGAGTCTCTGACATTTTTATGGGCTTTCCTCTGACTACGCCTATTATATAGCTCCTGGATGGCAGGAAGCTTGGCCCCAGTGATGTACTGGGCCGTACGCACTACCCTCTGCAGCGCCTTTCGGTCCGATGCCGGGGCAGTTGCCATACTAGGCGGTAATGCAACAGGTCAGGATACTCTCGATGGTGTAGCTGTAGAACTTTTTGAGGATCTGGGGACCCATGCCAAATCTTTTCAGTCTCCTGAGGGGGAAAATGTTTTGTCGTGCCCTCTTCACGACTGTCTTGGTGTGTTTGGACCATGATAGATCGTTGGTGATGTGGACACCAAGGAACTTGAAACTCTCAACCTGCTCCACTACAGCCCCGTCGATGTTAATGGGGGCCTGTTTGGTCCGCCTTCTCCTGTAGTCCACGATCAGCTCCTTTGTCTTGCTCACATTGAGGGAGAGGTTGTTGTCCTGGCACCACACTGCTAGTTCTCTGACCTCCTCCCTATAGGCTGTCTCATCGTTGTCGTTGATCAGGCATACCAGTGTTGTGTCATCAGCAAACTTAATGTTGGTGTTGGAGTCGTATTTGGCCGTGCAGTCATGGGTGACAGGGAGTACAGGAGGGGACTAAGTACACACCCCTGAGGGGCCCCAGTGTTGAGGATCAGCGTGGCAGACATGTTGTTACCTACCCTTACCACCTGGGGGGGGCCCGTCAGGAAGACCAGGATCCAGTTGCAGAGGGAGGTGTTTAGTCCCAGGGTCCTCACTATGTGAAAGAGTTCCTCTCCCATTTCTGCTGCCTTGCCGGTCACGCTCAGGTTTATCAACTTTGGGAAAACGTCCATCTGTAGACTGAGAGAAGTTATGCAATCAAACAAAACATGATCACTGTAATGGTCTTTTGCTTGGATAGTCCTTAGTTCAAGATGGGCTCTAAACCCATTGGATTGTCACCTACTGTTAGTCTTCACACACAGAGCCGGTGCTGCTAACGGCAACCATTAGCTTTTATTAACCTCCTACTGTCAGGCTGCTCAGCCGCCATCTCACTATGCCGTTTTACCCTCAATTACCCTGTCCTCATCTCAGCTCACTGAGAGAAGGGATGGACGAGAAAGAGAGAGGCGCGGAGAGAAGGGAGAGAGAGAGAAAACGTTTGTGTGTGTGTGTGCGAGCCAGAGAGCAGGAGAGCGAGAGAGTGACATTTAAAGAGCCAGAGCCTCCGATAAACGAGAGCGAGAAAACGCTGCTCCTTTGCAAAAACAATGGACGATTAAATATCAATGTGCTACGTTAACATTCACAAGCTTCCATAAAGTTTTACGGGCAGCTATGGGCAGCTGGGGAAATTGAATCGATTCACTAATGAATAATATTTCCATTCCCTTATTTAGATTTACTCGATTTCAGTTTGATAAGGCTAGTAAAAAGGGTAAGATCTTGTCAGTTAGGCTAGGTCAGAAAGGGACCATAACAAACACATGGAGCTCTGCTGTATATCAACCCGTCATCGTCCAATGACTGTCAGATGGTCAGTTGTTTGGATTGCTCAGTCTCGTACGGACACAAAACAGTCCCAGATATGCTTGGAGGTTCATGGGAAGACCGGGATGTCAGTGTTATTGGGAAGGAAAGTTGGAAAAGATGGAAAGGGAGGAAATAGATATTCCATTCAGAAACAATGTTTCCTAGTTCATACTCTATTTCCCATTTTGAATTATTGTGTCTATAAAGTGTTCATTGGCACTGTTGTCAAATGTTTAATCTCTTTCAACAGAACAGGCTTTGTGTATTGCTGTTATTATCCTATACGTTTACTGGCCAATATGGGGAGAAATACCTCGTTTCCCAAAGAGGGTTCAATTAGAAACCTATTCTCTCTAATTATATTATTTATTTTGTTCCGGTAAATGGCAGTGGTCGTGCCTTGTGGGCGTTGCCCACTCTCGGTGTGTGTGTGTGTGTGTGTGTATGTATGAGGTGTTTAGTAGGTAACACATGCTGCTTCTTACAGGCACTCCAGCTTGATTACCTCCACACACACACACCACACACACCACACACATCACACACATCACACACAGCACACACAGCACACACATCACACACACCACACACACCACACACACCACACACAAACACTCAGATCTCAGATGAATAATCTTTTGTGTTGCAGAGTTAATTGCTCCCATAGTTCCTGTTCCGTTATCAGTGTTCACATCTCTCCTGCTGAAAAGACCGTTAGAGAATAATTGCGCTGTTTGATAAGCCTCCTTTGTGACTGAGCCCACAGTGGAACAGTAGATCAACACAAACACAGCCAAGTAGAAAGCCAAATGGATACTAGGTCCTGATAAGTCATAAACATGCATAAACATAAACACATTTAGCTTGATTTATGCTTTATTTTCAATCTTATAAAAAACAAAGTTCTGCTGTAATATTGATCTTGATCAGGAAAACACCACACACAAAGAGGCACATCATGTTTCCACATAGCAGTTTGACTAGAGAAAGCACTTTATGTCCCGAGTAGTTCCGTGCACCACGAGTGCTACAGGCTGTGGGGTGAAGTTTCCCCTTTCAAGTTTCATGTTTTATTAGTCGTATGTACGAGACATGGCATACACCGTCCAACGAAATGCTTACTTGCAGCTTCCTTCTGGACAATGCAACAACAATAAGACACTAATAAAATACAAGAATGCCAACGTAAAGTAATATGTCTCAAGAGAATAGAATAAACATTTTAGCTTAAGTATAATACAGGAAGGCACAATTTATAGTCCAATATTTACAAAGCTTTTGGGGAAGGGAGGATTGGGGGCAAGTGTTTAAATTGTGCAGTATTTAGTATTCATAATAAGAGTCTGGTAGCAGCAGTTGTGATGTGTGTGTGTAGCATGAACTGTACTTTATATGTGTGTCTGTGTGGGTGTGTGTGTCTGTGTGGCTCAGGGGGTGTCATGGGACATCATGGGTGAGGGTTGGGGCTCAGGGGGTGTCATGGGACATCATGGGTGAGGGTTGGGGCTCAGGGGGTACCATGGTTGAGGGTTGGGGGTATCGTGGGTGAGGGTTGGGGTCGGGGGTATCATGAGTGAGGGTTGGGGCTCAGGGGGTATCATGGTTGAGGGTTGGGGTCGGGGGTATCATGAGTGAGGGTTGGGGTATCATGGTTGAGGTCTGGGGTTTCATGGGTGAGGGTTGGGGGTTGGGGTTGGGATATATTTGTTGAAGTGGTGTACCCTGAATAGAGATGCTCTGAGGTGGTGCTGTGCGATTTATATACACAGTGACTCATATCCACGTCGGCAGCAGTGAGGGAGTAGCCCCGACCAACCGCCTCAGACCGGTTCTGATCTCTGATTAGTTGCTAATAAAACCTTCGCTTGGCATCGAAGAGGAGCCTGAGGAGACTCCTCCGGTAACACTTGACTTGAACCTTCGTAACTCAACACCGGCTGGCAGTCTATGATAAATGATCTAACAATGTCGTGACACAAACGTAAATATAGGCTTAGCTAGACAGCAAATAAGATCGATTTTTCTTCTTCTTAGAATTTGTCATAATCAGTCGTAGTCATTTCCTATGACATCCATTTTATCATGGTTTCATGTGCTTATAACAGACAGTTCAAGTAACAATGGATTGCTCCTCTGGGATAAATATATATCTTTTTTTTCAAGTCAATTTATTGAATTTAGGTCAAGTAAGGAGTCTTCTGGCTGCAGAATATAACAGCTCTGTGTAAATCTCCAAATTTACGGGGCCTGGCCGACCCTACCGTACCTCCTTGCCTATCCAAATAAAATATAAATATTGCTAATTTATTTGCCATAGACGCGAGCCGACAAAAAGACACAACAATCTTAGTTAAAGCATTCGAGAGAGCAAAACAGCACCCCTCAGTATGTGTAGCACATCTATCTGATGCTGTCTGGACCAAAAGAGTATGACATGCTATTTCTGTCCAGACAGCATCAGAGATACATGGGCTACATATAGAGGGGCGATGTTTCACACGCTTGGATGCTTTCTCTGATGATACAGGTTTAGCAGAGAGGAAGAGGCGAAGCAAGAGCGCTCACTCTCCCCAAACTCTGTCCGAAATAAGCCCAATGTGTTTCTATGGGAATAATATGCAGACCTAAGCTTGTCGCCTGCCTTCCCGCCTTTGGGACAAAGACTCCCATTGTTAGGGAGGAGACATGAGCATCTCGTCATTATATACACATCTCTTGTTTCAGCCTCTTGCGAATTGGAAAGAAAAGTTTGGGGGGTGCACTGTTAGGTTGCTGGATTGCCCTAAAGTAAATAGATATTTCTCTAAATTATATAATTACTCCTGTCTAAATAAAGTCCTTCAAAATACTTCACCAGGGAGCATGTCTTAGCCACAGAGGATCGTTAGCTTCTTTTAAAAATAGCTGGGAATTCTTTCAAATCACAACTGCGTAGGCCTACAGTATGCATATTTGGGAAGCCCACAATTTGGGTAGTGGGCGTTGTGATAGGTCTAGCTGATTGAGTTGTGGATGTCAGTGATAAGCATCTAAAATATGTGTGAAGATAATGTGTCTTGAGTATCATTTTAAATGTTGCATCAAGAAGAAGGGGAGGGGTGACAAAGATATTGTCACGATCGCTGTCGTCGTGGAAATGACCGGACCAAGGTGCAGCATGGTGAGCGTACATTTCTTTTATTGATAAATGTCGCCAACAAAACAAAGAACAAGGAAACAACCGTGAAGCTTACTTTGGCTATAATGCCAGATCGACTAACAGTCAAAGACAACTACCCACAAATACCAGAGGAAAACAGGCTGCCTAAGTATGATTCCCAATCAGAGACAACGATAGGCAGCTGTCCCTGATTGAGAACCATACCAGGCCAAAACATAGAAACAAAGAACATAGAGTTTCCCACCCGAGTCACACCCTGACCAACCAAACATAGAGAATGAAAAGATCTCTACGGTCAGGGCGTGACAGATATGGTGCGTCTCTCTCCAGAATGCATGCAAGTATGTAAGAAAGAGCCCATTTGGTAAAGTCTGATTTCTGATTGTCTTAACTCACCACGTTCATCACTTCTCAGTATTGTTTTCTTCACCTCACACAAGTCAACAAAGTCTTTTATAATTGTTTCATCCATTGTTATAGTTCCTCAGTATTTGAAAAATCTTTCCAACACTCCCGGCCTTGATAATCACCAAACTTCAATGTGAAAGAGCAAAATATCATGATGATCCCATATATTTAATTACACAAGTGAGTTAATAACAAATTCTTATTTACAATGACGGTCTACCCCGGCCAAACCTGGACGACGCTGGGCCAATTGTGCGCCGACCTATGGGACTCCCAATCACAGCCGGATGTGATTCAGCCTGGATTAGAACCAGGTACTGTAGTGACGCCTCTTGCACTGAGATGCAGTGTCTTAGACCACCGGGTCACTCGGAAGCCCGTATATCAGTGGTGGAGCTGTTGCTGTTTATATTCAGAACCATTTTCCTGTAAAGCTTAGAGAGGATCTCATGTTAAACATGGTTGAAGTAATATGGCTACAGGTTCATCTGCCTCACCTAAAGCCCATTCTTATGGGAAGCTGTTATAGACCACTAACAGTGCTAACAGTCAGTATCTGGATAACATGTGTGAAATGCTTGATAATGTATGTGATATCAACAGAGAGGTATATTTTCTGGGTGATTTAAACATTGACTGGCTTTCATCAAGCTGCCCACTCAAGAAAAATCTTAAAATTGTAACCAGTGCCTGCAACCTGGTTCAGGTTATCAGTCAACCTACTGTACCAGGGTAGTTACAAACAGCACAGGAATGAAATCGTCAACATGTATTGATCACATCTTTACTAATGCTGCAGAAATTAGCTTGAAAGCAGTATCCAGACCCATCAGATGTAGTGATCACAATATAGTATCCATATCTATGAAAACCAAAGTTCCAAAGGCTGGGCCTAATATAGTGTATACGAGTTCATACAATATGTTTTGTAGTGATTCCTATGTTGATGATGTAAATAATATTTGCTGGTCTGTGGTGTGTAATGAGGAGCAACCAGACGCTGCACTTGACACATTTATGAAATTGCTTATTCCAGTTACTAATAAGTATACACCCACTAAGAAAATGACTGTAAAAACTGTTAAATCCCTGTGGCTCGTGAGGAATTGAAAAATGATATGGTTGAGAGGGATGAGGCAAAAGGAATGCGAGATAAGTCTGGCTGCACAACCGATTGGCAAACGTACTGCAAATTGAGAAATCATGTGACTAAACTGAATAAAAAGAAGAAGAAACACTATGAAACAAAGATAAATTGCATAAAAATTATAGTAAAAAGTTTTGGAGCACCTTAAATGACATTTTGGAAAAATAGGCAAACTCAGCTCCTTCATTCATTGAATCAGATGACTAATTCATTATAAAACCGACTGATATTGCCAACTATTTTAATGATTTTTTAATTGGCAAGATTAGCAAACTTAGGCATGACATGCCAGCAACAGACGTTGACACTAAACATCCAAGTATACATGCCATGGCTTTGAGTAAAGCCAGTGTGTCTATGTATGTGGATGACTCAACACTATACATGTCAGCTACTACAGTGACTAAAATGACTGCAACACTTAACAAAGAGATGCAGTTAGTTTCAGAGTGGGTGGCAAGAAATAAGTTAGTCCTAAATATTTCTAAAACTAAAAGCATTGTATTTGGGACAAATCATTCACTAGACCCTAAACCTCAACTACATCTTGTAATGAATAATGTGGAAGTTGAGCATGTTGAGGTGACTAAACTGCTTGAAGTAACCCTGGATTGTAAACTGTCATGGCCAAAACAGATACAAATACAACTTATGGAACAGCGGGGACTGTGAAGCAACACAAACATAGGCGCAGACACACACACACACACACACACACACACACCACACACACACCACACACACACACACACACACACACACACACACACACACACACACACACACACACACACACACACACACACACACACACACACACACACACTATACACACACTATACACACACGTAGACATGGATTTTGTGTTGTAGATATGTGGTAGTGGTAGAGTAGGGGCCTGAGAGCACAAAGTGTGTTGTGAAATCTCTGAATGTATTGTAATGTTTTTAAAATTGTATATAACTGCCTTAATTTTGCTGGACCCCAGGAAGAGTAGCTGCTGCCTTGGCAGGAACTCATGGGGATACATAATAAACCCCAGTAAGAGTAGCTGCTGCCTTGGTAGGAACTAATGGGGATACATAATAAACCCCAGGAAGAGTAGCTGCTGCCTTGGTAGGAACTAATGGGGATACATAATAAACCCCAGGAAGAGTAGCTGCTGCCTTGGCAGGAACTAATGGGGATACATAATAAACCCCAGGAAGAGTAGCTGCTGCCTTGGTAGGAACTAATGGGGATACATAATAAACCCCAGGAAGAGTAGCTGCTGCCTTGGTAGGAACTAATGGGGATCCATAATAAACCCCAGGAAGAGTAGCTGCTGCCTTGGTAGGAACTAATGGGGATACATAATAAACCCCTGTCACGCCCTGACCATAGATATCCTTTTATTCTCCATGTTGGTTAGGTCGGGGTGTGACTAGGGTGGGTTATCTAGGTTATTATTTGTCTATGTTGGCCTGGTATGGTTCCCAATCAGAGGCAGCTGTTTATCGTTGTCTCTGATTGGGGATCATATTTAGGCAGCCTTTTCCACTGGGTTTTTGTGGGATCTTGTTTGTTTGTGTGTAGTTGCCAGTGTGCACAGCATTTGACTTCACGTTTAGTTTTGTTCTGTATTTGTTTTGGTGAGTTTCTTTAATTAAACATGTGGAACTCTACTCACGCTGCGCCTTGGTCCGTTAATTCTACAAACGACCGTGACACCCCAGGAAGAGTAGCTGCTGCCTTGACAGCAACTAATGGGGATACATAATAAATACAAAAATACAAATATCTAGTGGAAACTTCATAAAAAACAGCTGTCGCTGGAAACTCTGAGGGCCCGGAATAGGCTAGTTGATACAATGTTGCAAGTTCCATAGCGACAGCTTCGGGCCGGACCCAGTGATGATTTGATACAATATACAGTAGCTCAGGTCAAGACCGATAGAAAGGGATGTAGACAGGCAGAGTAGAGAGATGAATGTGATTGGAAGAACCAGAATTTTCATCAGGATATTTTCTACTGTTTTTATTTGTCGGCTTCAGGCCTATGTATTTTACGTAGTTGATGACGGAAGTTGTAGGCCTACTGCTCTCATTTCTTTAGCCGCCAATGGATCACAGTGTATTAACGTGTACATATGGCAGAGGCTGGTGCTCTCGTCATAGATACATTTTTACTTCAGACTTTGATGATAAACCACGTGACAATTCTTTTGACAAACAAAAACGTTATTATTGAAATTAAACTGTTCCACAAAAACGTGCATTATAAAAAATAATCATACAGTGGGGCAAAAAAGTATTTAGTCAGCCACCAATTGTGCAAGTTCTCCCACTTAAAAAGATGAGAGAGGCCTGTCATTTTCATCATAGGTACACTTCAACTATGACAGACAAAATGAGAAAAGAAAATCCAGAAAATCACATTGTAGGATTTTTTATGAATTTATTTGCAAATTATGGTGGAAAATAAGTATTTGGTCAATAACAAAAGTTTATCTCAATACTTTGTTATATACCCTTTGTTGGCAATGACAGAGGTCAAACGTTTTCTGTAAGTCTTCACAAGGTTTTCACACACTGTTGCTGGTATTTTGGCCCATTCCTCCATGCAGATCTCCTCTAGAGCAGTGATGTTTTGGGGCTGTTGCTGGGCAACACAGACTTTCAACTCCCTCCAAAGATTTTCTATGGGGTTGAGATCTGGAGACTGGCTAGGCCACTCCAGGGCCTTGAAATGCTTCTTACGAAGCCACTCCTTCGTTGCCCGGGCGGTGTGTTTGGGATCATTGTCATGCTGAAAGACCCAGCCACGTTTCATCTTCAATGCCCTTGCTGATGGAAGGAGGTTTTCACTCAAAATCTCACGATACATGGCCCCATTCATTCTTTCCTTTACACGGATCAGTCGTCCTGGTCCCTTTGCAGAAAAACAGCCCCAAAGCATGATGTTTCCACCCCCATGCTTCACAGTAGGTATGGTGTTCTTTGGATGCAACTCAGCATTCTTTGTCCTCCAAACACGACGAGTTGAGTTTTTACCAAAAAGTTCTATTTTGGTTTCATCTGACCATATGACATTCTCCCAATCTTCTTCTGGATCATCCAAATGCTCTCTAGCAAACTTCAGACGGGCCTGGACATGTACTGGCTTAAGCAGGGGGACACGTCTGGCACTGCAGGATTTGAGTCCCTGGCGGCGTAGTGTGTTACTGATGGTAGGCTTTGTTACTTTGGTCCCAGCTCTCTGCAGGTCATTCACTAGGTCCCCCCGTGTGGTTCTGGGATTTTTGCTCACCGTTCTTGTGATCATTTTGACCCCACGGGGTGAGATCTTGCATGGAGCCCCAGATCGAGGGAGATTATCAGTGGTCTTGTATGTCTTCCATTTCCTAATAATTGCTCCCACAGTTGATTTCTTCAAACCAAGCTGCTTACCTATTGCAGATTCAGTCTTCCCAGCCTGGTGCAGGTCTACAATTTTGTTTCTGGTGTCCTTTGACAGCTCTTTGGTCTTGGCAATAGTGGAGTTTGGAGTGTGACTGTTTGAGGTTGTGGACAGGTGTCTTTTATACTGATAACAAGTTCAAACAGGTGCCATTAATACAGGTAACGAGTGGAGGACAGAGGAGCCTCTTAAAGAAGAAGTTACAGGTCTGTGAGAGCAAGAAATCTTGCTTGTTTGTAGGTGACCAAATACTTATTTTCCACCATAATTTGCAAATAAATTCATTAAAAATCCTACAATGTGATTTTCTGGATTTTTTTTCTCATTTTGTCTGTCATAGTTGAAGTGTACCTATGATGAAAATTACAGGCCTCTCTCATCTTTTTAAGTGGGAGAACTTGCACAATTGGTGGCTGACTAAATACTTTTTTGCCCCACTGTAACTGGCACCCAGATCGGTAGAAATTGTAGGATAAATTGTAAGCTTCCCCAAACTTGAAACTCATTGTCTGCCTACGGTCTTTACTGCTAGACATATTAACAGGTGCTGGCACAGAGGATGTGCCGTGAAAAACCTACCCGCCTATGGAAATGAAAAGCCCGTCCAACTGATCCGTCCTGGCGCCGGCCCTGACTATCTGTACACCTGTCTTTGTCTCCAACACTCATGGGGTACTTATCAAAGGTGCTCTAAATCCACAAACACATCCACAGCGGCCAACATAGCTGAGTTCTAGGAGAATCACGGCGTATCTGTTGAGAAACCCTCATTGCTACAGTCAGAAAACATTTTAACTGACTTATTACACCAACTTTGAGTTCCTGCCATCCCTTTTTTAGATCAACGGATTTACATTGACTTATATTGCTTTTTTGGGGGGTTCTGAAAATGCTAATATTAGCATGATCAAATCAAAGTGTATTCGGTACAGGATACAGCAGGTGTAAATGGTACAGTGAAATGCTAACTTTCAAACTCTCCTCAACAGTGCAGACCAAATATCAATATCAATAGTTAAAAGTCCCATATTAAAGTCAAAGTAAAAGCAAAATCCAAAATATAACAAGTTAGTAATACAAAGTAGTAATACAACTTGTTGTGGTAGAATATATACACAACACAACATATGGTATAAATGATATTAGACAAATTAGTTGGCAGTGGCTAGTTTAACAAAAGCATAGAGGTTGATTGCAGTCAGTTCTTAGACTGCTTTCAATTAAGGAAGCAAATATCTGAAGATGTACTTTCCCTGAACTAGCCCCTTCAAGCTGTTGTCTGTTTATCTCAGGGAGATGATGACAGCAGTACTGTAGTGACATTGGGTTTCGATTTACTACTACATGGACCTTAACTTAACCTTTTGAAAGCTTTTATCATCATGGAGCTTTTCTGCTCTGTCTACAGACACGAGCTCTCGGGACTGGAAAGGCAACATTTCATAGGCTGAGTGCGATCCATTGTAATCTGCACTGTAAATGTCCAAGAAGAATTCCCTTGTAGTCTTACTACCAACAATAATAATGTGCACCAGGGTTGGTGTCAATTTGAGGAAGTAAACTGAAATTCCAATTCAATAATTGAAAAAAAGTGCTTTTATTTTCACTGACTTCTCAGTGTATCGAAGATAATATTGATTCCAAGTGTTTATCCAATCACTTCCTGAATTTACTGCAGTTGAAATTTAAATTGACCCCAACCCTGCTGTGCATGCTTAATACTCAGTTTTCTCCACAGTGAAGTAGTATGTGCAGCATACAGCCAGTGAGAGGTATCAGCCTGTGTCATCCATGCTGTTAGGCCACATGAAGCATTGGATGACATCATGCACACAGGTAGTCTCGAGTCCAACGATCAAGTTAGTTACGCAACACATTTTTCACCCGTGAGCTTGTGTGCCTCTCCGATCCATGTAGCTTGTCTGTAGAACAACGCAGTCTGTTTTTATAGAGGAAAATGACAGATTGATGCATTCCATAAGTCTAGGTATAACTCGCCAGCTTTTATTTTACTGTCACTTTAATGACACTGTCTGTCTACTCTGTTTATAGGCCCTCAGAATGTCATTCACAGGATGACAACTCCCAAAGCACTCACTACCATGTCACGTGTGTGTGTGTGTGTGTGTGTGTGTGTGTGTGTGTGTGTGTGTGTGTGTGTGTGTGTGTGTGTGTGTGTGTGTGTGTGTGTGTGTGTGTGTGTGTGTGTGTGTGTGTGTGCTGTCTGTGTGTGTGTGTGTGTTTGCATGTATTTGTCAGTGTGCAAGTAATCTATTATATGAAGCTGAATTCTTTCCCCCCTAACAACATTGTACATTTTGCAGTTTCACATGTGAAAAAGCTGTTTTCACATGTTAAGTTTAAATTTCACATGTTAAGTTTAAATTTCACATGTGATCCCATGTTTTCAAATGTATTACATTTATGTTAACACCACCTTTTCACATGTGAGAAGAAAAACATGTTTTCACTTCACATGTGAATTGCAGTTGCACATCTGACATTTGTGGTTTCACATGTAAAAAAAATCTCACTTTCACATGTGGAATTGCAAGTTTACTGGGTGGTGAAATAGTGTTGTTTTCCTCACATGTGAAAAGGTGGTGTTAACATGTTGCAGTAGCAATGTTTCCACATATGGAATTGCAAATTCTGTAATACCATTCTGTAAAAAGGTAACTTAGCCTACCTGAGTAAAATAATGAAAGTGTGTTAAAAATACTGATTTGTTATTTCTGAGCCGTCCATTCAGAGTGTTACTGCTGCAGATGCACAGCTCTTCTTCATATGGTGGTAAGTGACCGTTGGAAGAAGCCCAGTGAAAAGAACGGAGAAGATAGCCCTCCGTGTCTTCCTATTTATCCACTTTAGCATGTTACAATTAGCGCTGTCACAGTTCATCACTTAACTCAAGTTAACTTTTTGTAATTTTAGTGCAAAACATTTTTTTGAACGCATTGTCTGGAAGCGTTCCATTGTCTGAAAGCGTTCCATTGTCTGAAAGCGTTCCATTGTCTGAAAGCGTTCCATTGTCTGAAAGTGTTCCATTGTCTGAAAGCGTTCCCTTGTCTGAAAGCGTTCCCTTGTCTGAAAGCGTTCCATTGTCGGAAAGCGTTCCATTGTCTGAAAGCGTTCCCTTGTCTGAAAGCGTTCCATTGTCTGAAAGCGTTCCATTGTCTGAAAGTGTTCCATTGTCTGAAAGCGTTCCATTGTCTGAAAGCGTTCCAAAATACATAATCATCCAATATACTGTACATAATCTATACAGCTATAAACAACAATGTGATATGAAAACAAGTTGACTTTGAGGTTAAAGTGAATTTGCAATTAATAGTGTTTAATCACTGCAAATCCTGCGATAAACTCAATTACATGTTTTTATCGTTTGACAGCCCTAGTTGACATTAAAATGTGAAAATGCACATGTGAAAGTGTAGCGGACATGAGTTGGTCATGGTTTCTCATGGGGACATGATGAGGTAGCCCCACCTGCG
This sequence comes from Salvelinus namaycush, assembly GCF_016432855.1. Taxonomy (NCBI): domain Eukaryota; kingdom Metazoa; phylum Chordata; class Actinopteri; order Salmoniformes; family Salmonidae; genus Salvelinus; species Salvelinus namaycush. The sequence continues at coordinate 6,866,831 of NC_052307.1, forward strand.
ACTTCAAAATTAGTGTTGGCCCTCTTGGTCTAACGATCAAGACATGGTCTCTCCTAGGGAAAACCCCTGTTCTTATCCTCCAGTTACAAAAGCACACGTGGAAATTATAATATCCTGTGAAATGTTGGGAAAACACATGTCTAAGTCATGTGAAAAATGTACGTGTCTGTTTTTCCCACGTCACATTTTTCATATGTGATTTGTTCATGTTAAAAATTCATGTGAAACGTCACACGTGTCCGAAAACCACATCGTTTTTTTACGTTTCATTTTTATGTGAGATGATTTGTTTGCGTGATTTTTTCATGTTTTTGTTGTTGTAAGGGAACCCACTCAACTGAAACTGAAGGCTTATACTGTCACGATTGTCGTAATGATGAGACCAAGGCGCAGCGTGCATAGAGTTCCACATCATTTTAATAAAGAGAAGCTATACAACTAGTGCAGACAGGCAACTAAACATAGACAAGATCCCACAACTAACAATGGGGTAATGGCTGCCTAAATATGATCCCCAATCAGAGACAACGATAAACAGCTGTCTCTGATTGGGAACCATATCAGGCCAACATAGACATACAAACACCTAGATGACCCACCCTAGTCACTCTCACACCCCAACCAACACAGAGAAAAACAGCTTACTATGGTCAGAGCGTGACATATACAGTATATCCATTCATAAAGGGTTCCTGTTCAGACTTTACTGTAGATCACTTTGACTGACAGCAAGTCTCAGTGTTTCTTTTTGCCCAGCTGGGGTCCTTGCTGTTTTGCCCGCTTTAGAAGCTGCCAGGGAAAACAAGGAAACTGTAAAATAATATATATAAGCAGCTTTATGGCTATCAAATAATACAGCGCCTTCAGAAAGTATTCACACCTCGTGACTTTTTCCACATTTTGTGGTGTTACAGCCTGAATCTAAAATTTATGAAATTTAGATTTTTTTGTCATTGGCCCATAATGTTAAAGTGGAATTATGTTTTTCAAATTGGTTACAAATTAATAAAAAATGAAAAGCTGAAATGTCTTGAGTCAATAAGTATTCGACCCCTTTGTTACGGCAATCCTAAATAAGTTCAGGAATAAAAATGTGCTTAACAAGTTATATAATAAGTTGCACGGACTCACTCTGTGTGCAATAATAGTGTTTAACATGATTTGTTTTATGACTATCTCATCTCTATACTACACACATATAATTATCTGTAAGGTCCCTCAGGCAAGCAGTGATTTTCAAACACAGAGTCAACCACAAAGACCAGGGAGGTTTTCCAATGACTCGCAAAGAAGAGCACCTATTGGTAGACAATATTTCTATCCTTTTGAGCATGGTGAAGTTATTAATTACGCTTTGGATGTTGTATCTATACACCCAGTCACAACAAAGAAACAGGCGTCCTTCCTAACTCAGTTGACGGAGAGGAAGGAAACCTCTCAGGGATTTCATCATGAGTCCAATGGTGACTTTAAAACAGTTACTGAGTTTAGTGATAGGAGAAAACTGAGGATGGATCAACATTGTAGTTACTCCACAATACTAACTTAATTGACAGAGTGAAAAAAAAGCTTGTACAGAATCAAAAATATTCCAAAACATGGATCCTGTTTGCAACAAGGTACTAAAGTAATACTGCAAAAAAGTCTCTTTTTGTCATGAATACAAAGTTTTATGTTTGGGACACATTCAATTCAAGATATTACTGAGTACCACTCTCCTTATTGTCAAGGATAGTGGTAGCTGCATCATGTTATGGGCCTGCTTGTCATCGTTAAGAACTGGGGAGTTTTTCAGGATGTTTTCTGTTTTCAACCAGACACTGGGAGATGAATTCACCTTTCAGCAGGACAATAACCTAAAATACAAAGCCACATCGTTGCTTACCAAGAAGACAGTGAATGTTCCTGAGTGGCCGAGTTACAGCTTTGACTTAAATCTCCTTGAAAATCTATGGCAAGACATGAAAATAGTTGTCTAGCAATGATCAAGAATCAATTTGACAGAGCTTGAAGAATTTTGAAAGAATAATGTGCAAATGTTTGCACAATCCAGGTGTGAAATGCTATTAGAGATTTACCCAGAAAGGCTCACAGCTGTAATCGCTGCCAAAGGTGCTTTTACAAAGTATTTACTCAGGGGGGTGAATACTTACACTACCATTCAAAATTTTGGGGTCCTTGTTTTTGAAAGAAAAGCACCTTTTTTGACCATTAAAATAACATAAAATTGATCAGAAATACAGTGTAGACATTGTTAATGTTGTAAATGACTATTGTAGTTGGAAACGGCAGATTTTTAATGGAATATCTACATAGGCGTACAGAGGTCCATTATCAGCAATCATCACTCCTGTTTTCCAATGGCACGTTGTGTTAGCTAATCCAAGTTAATCACTTTAAAAGACTAATTGATCATTAGAAAACCCTTTTGCAATTATGTTAGCACAGCTGAAAATGGTTGTGCTGATTAAGGAAGCAATAAAACTAGCCTTCTTTAGACTAGTTGAGTATCTGGAGCGTCAGCATTTGTGGGTTCGATTACAGGCTCAAAATGGCCAGAAACAAATAACTTTATTCTGAAACTTGTCAGTCCGTTCTTATTCTGAGAAATGAAGGCTATTCCTTCCGAGAAATTGCCAAGAATCTGAAGATCTCGTACAACTCTCTAACCCTAACCCCAGAATAGAAGGAGGAGTGGGAGGCCGGTGCACAACTGAGCAAGAAGACAAGTACATTAGAATGTCTAGTTTGAGATACAGATGCCTCACAAGTCCTCAACTGGCAGCTTCATGAAATAGTACCCGCAAAACACCTGTTTCAACGTCAACAATGAAGAGGTGACTCCGGGATGCTGCAAAGTTGCAAAGAAAAAGCCATATCTCAGACTGGCCAATAAAAATAAAACATTAAGATGGGCAAAAGAACACAGACATTGGACAGAGGAAGCTTGGGAAAAAGTGTTATGGACAGACAAATCTAAGTTTGAGGTGTTCGGCTCACAAAGTAAAACATTGTGAAAAAATGAATAGAAAAAATGAAAAGATGCTGGAGGAGTGCTTGACGCCATCTGTCAAACATGGTGGAGGCAATCTGATGGTCTGGGGGTGTCACGTTCTTTCAAGATCGAACCCAGAAGCAGACCAGGACAAGGAGCGTAGGAAGAAGGTGAGTATTTATTTACAATTAAATGTGAAAGGGTAGATATATCCAGATGGCGTAGCGGGCAGCGGTGGTGAATTGATGAGAGGAAATAGGTGAATCCAATGGAGTAGCGGAATCCTCCGTCAACCAGGCGGGAATGGGGTGAATGATCCGGGTGAGTAATGTTCATGGCTAACGATCCGGCAGGGAATGGAAGTCAGGTCAGAGCTTTTGAAGGGGAGAGATGATGATCAGGACAGGTGTGCAGAATACTGATGGGACACAGGTGCGGGTGAACATCAATCTCCCAACCAGCTAATTCGCCCGGCAACCAGACAGGGTGCGTTCCAGGACACCTGAAACACACTCCAGGACAGACACACAGGCAAACCCAGACTCAGGAAGCGGGATTCGTGACAGTACCCCCCCTCCGACGAACGCCACCGGGCGGACTACCTGGAGCGCCAGGGTGGAGGCGGTAGAAGTCACGAAGCAGGTCGTCATCCAGGATCTGACGCCGAGGAATCCAACTCCTCTCCTCTGGACCATATCCTTCCCAATCCACTAAATACTGGTACCCTCGACCCCGCCGTCTGGAGTCCATGATGTGGCGCACCGTGTAGACAGGACCACCTCCGATCATCCGAGGAGGAGGAGGACGAGGAGGAGGGGGCAACAGAGGACTGAGGTGAACCGGCTTGAGGCAGGAGACATGAAAGGTGGGATGTACTCTAAGAGTTGCAGGCAACTTGAGTCGAACCACAACAGGATTAATGATTCTCTCCACTACAAACGGACCAATGAACTTCGGTGACAACTTTCTCGACTCAGTCCGTAGAGGAAGATCCCGTGTAGCCAACCAAACCTTATCTCCGACCGTATAAGCTGGGGCAGGAATACGGCGACGATTCGCCTGGATCTGATACCGGTCAGACACTCTAAGGAGAGCCTTCCTGGCCCGATGCCAGGTCCGGTGGCAACGACGAATGTGGGTCTGGACAGAGGGAACCGAGAGATCCCTTTCCTGAGAAGGAAACAAAGGAGGTTGGTAACCGTACAGGCATTGGAAGGGGGACATCCCAGTGGCAGATGACGGAAGGGTATTATGGGCATACTCGACCCAGGGTAATTGAGATGACCAAGAGGTAGGATCAGAAGAGACAAGACAACGCAGCGTGGACTCCATCTTCTGGTTGGCTCTCTCCGCCTGACCATTAGATTGAGGATGAAATCCAGAAGTGAGACTGACTGTAGCTCCAATGGCCAAACAGAAAGATCTCCAAACAGCAGAGGTAAACTGAGGACCACGGTCAGAAACAATGTCACTGGGCAATCCGTGGACCCTGAAAACCTCCCTAACCAGGATCTCAGACGTCTCCGTAGCCGATGGAAGCTTGGAGAGAGGAACAAAATGAGCAAACTTGCTGAATCTGTCCACAATGGTCAGAATGACCGTGTTCCCAACAGAAGGGGGCAATCCCGTGACAAAATCCAGGGCCAGATGCGACCAAGGTCGCCGAGGAATAGGTAGAGGGTGAAGAAGCCCAGAGCTGGGCCGATTGGTACTTTTGTTCTGAGCACAAACAGGACATGCGGCAACAAACCTCCGGGTATCTTCTCCCATGGCAGGCCACCAAAATCGTCTGCGCAGTAGCGCCATAGTCCGAGCAACGCCAGGGTGACAAGCTATCTTGCTGGCGTGGGACCACTGAAGAACAGCAGAACGGACCGACTCAGGCACGAACAACCGACCGGGTGGACCGTTACCAGGGCCGGGCTGCGTCCGAAGGGCCGCCATCACATCCTCCTCAATCCTCCATGTAACGGCTCCCACGACAAGATTCTGGGGAAGAATCGTCTCAGTCTTGGCCCCACTCTCCTCCGTCTTGGAGAACATCCGGGACAAGGCGTCCGCCTTGCCGTTCTTCGACCCAGGTCGGAACGTCAGGGAAAAATTGAAGCGTCCAAAAAACAAAGCCCACCTGGCCTGACGGGAGTTGAGACGTTTAGCCGATTGCATGTAAGCCAGATTCTTGTGGTCAGTCCAGACCACAAACGGTTGCTCCGCTCCCTCCAACCAGTGACGCCACTCATCCAAGGCAAGCTTCACAGCGAGAAGCTCCCGGTTACCCACATCGTAGTTTCTTTCAGCTGGAGAAAGACGACAAGAGTAGAAAGCGCAGGGATGGAGTTTACCGTCAGTGGAGCTACGCTGGGACAGGATGGCGCCCACCCCCACATCAGACGCGTCCACTTCAACAACAAACTGACGGGAAGTGTCAGGTTGAGAGAGAATCGGGGCGTTGGTGAATCGACTCTTCAAATCCAGAAATGCTCGGTCTGCCTCAGGAGTCCAACAGAACCTTCTGGTGCAAGACGTCAGAGCAGTTAATGGGGCGGCCACCCGGCTGTAATCACGGATAAACCTCCGATAGAAGTTCGCAAACCCCAGGAATCTCTGGAGCTGCAATCTCGTACCGGGCTGGACCCAATCCCGAACCGCCCGAACCTTCTCTTGGTCCATCTTGATCTCTCCCCTGGAGATGATGTACCCGAGAAAGGATGTAGTGTGGGCGTGAAAATCACACTTCTCTGCCTTCACAAACAGACGGTTCTCCAATAACCGCTGCAGGACCTGCTTAACATGCTGGATGTGGCTGGAAAGCTCCTTGGAGAAAATCAGGATGTCATCCAGGTAAACGAACACAAACAGACCGATCATATCCCTCAGCACGTCATTCACCAAACATTGGAACACTGCTGGAGCGTTGGAAAGTCCAAACGGCATCACCAGGTACTCGAAATGTCCCATAGGTGTATTGAATCCAGTCAACCACTCGTCCCCCTCCTTGATCCGAACCAGATGATACGCATTGCGTAGATCAAGCTTCGTAAACACAGTAGCACCCTGTAAAGAATCGAAAGCGGAGCTCATCAAGGGCAAGGGGTACTTGTTCTTGACCGTAATATCATTCAACCCCCGATAATCAATACACGGTCGAAGAGAGCCATCCTTCTTACTCACAAAAAAAAATCCAGCTCCCAGGGGTGATGACGAGGGACGAATGAGACCTGCAGCAAGAGACTCCTTTATGTAGGTTTCCAGGGCTTCCCGCTCAGGTCGAGAAATACTGTATAACCGCCCCTTGGGAAAGGCAGCTCCAGGGAACAGCTTAATTGTACAATCATAAGGTCGGTGGGGAGGAAGTGACTGAGCTTTCTGCTTACTGAACACCTCACCCAACTCGTGATATGTTTCAGGAACCAGGGACAAATCAGGAGAAGCAGACTCAAAGACCCGACTGGGGACAGCATGAGAACAGGCAGTCCTGAGGCAGTTAGCATGGCACTCAATGCTCCAACTAGTTACCTTTCCAGTCACCCAATCGAACGAGGGATTGTGTTCCTTTAGCCAGGGGTATCCAAGAACCAGAGGTACATGGGGGGAAGGCAAAATGAAAAAAGAAATAACCTCTGAATGATTCCCCGACAACAACATCTTAACCGGTTCAGTCCTCATAGTGATCCGTGCCAGAACACTGCCGTTCAGAGTGGTTGCTTCAATGGCTTCCGGTAATTGCTCCTTGGAAAGCCCCAGCTGTTCCACTAAGTCGGCATCAATGAAGCTGTCATCGGCACCTGAATCGATGAAAGCGTTAATCGCTAAACTCTGATCCTTATTTATGAGGGTAGCAGGGAAACGAGGTCTGACAGGACTCTTAAGAGGTTGAAACTGGCTCGCTAACAAACCTCCCAAACTTAACGAGCCGAGCAGTTTAACGGGCGCTGAGGAAAAACGGAGATGTAATGTCCCGAACTACCACACTTCTTCTCCCTCCTTCTCTCTCGGACTCTATTATCTACCCGGATAGCTAAGGTGACCAAACTATCTAGGTCACTAGGCTCTGGATAGGAGATCAGCTCGTCCTTGAGTTGCTCCGACAACCCCTGGTAAAAAACCGCTTGTAGTGATTCCTCATTCCAACCACTCTCCACAGCCAATGTCCTGAATTCTATCACAAAGTCTGCCACACTGAGAGTTCCTTGGCGAAGAGAGAACAAACGTTTAGCTGCGTCCTTACCTCGGACTGGATGGTCAAAAAGCTTTCTCATCTCTGCCGTGAACCCCTGGTATGACGTCATGCAGGTGTCCCGTCGTTCCCAAACAGCTGAAGCCCATTCAAGAGCTCTACCACGCAGCAGCTCAATAACAAAAGCTATCCTAGCCTTATCTGTGGCGTAAGAGTAGGGCTGCAGATCAAAAACTAACCCACATTGCAAAAGAAATGAACGGCATCCTCCCAGATCTCCCTCGTACTTATCCGGTGTCGGAACCTTGGGCTCACGGAAGGAACCCGCTCCCGAATCGGCAGGTGATATGGGTGAAACAGGTGGTAGATGATCCACCGGCAACCTGAGCTGATCCTGGATACTCGTTAATCTATCCGATAAGTTTCGGATCGAACCCGCTATCTCGTGTAGCGCCGTCTTGTGTTGTCCCAACATCTTCTCCTGCTGGGTGATTGCATGGCAAACGGAGTCCAGGTCCGCTGGGTTCATCACTGTCCGGATCGTTCTGTCACGTTCTTTCAAGATCGAACCCAGAAGCAGACCAGGACAAGGAGCGTAGGAAGAAGGTGAGTATTTATTTACAATTAAATGTGAAAGGGTAGATATATCCAGATGGCGTAGCGGGCAGCGGTGGTGAATTGATGAGAGGAAATAGGTGAATCCAATGGAGTAGCGGAATCCTCCGTCAACCAGGCGGGAATGGGGTGAATGATCCGGGTGAGTAATGTTCATGGCTAACGATCCGGCAGGGAATGGAAGTCAGGTCAGAGCTTTTGAAGGGGAGAGATGATGATCAGGACAGGTGTGCAGAATACTGATGGGACACAGGTGCGGGTGAACATCAATCTCCCAACCAGCTAATTCGCCCGGCAACCAGACAGGGTGCGTTCCAGGACACCTGAAACACACTCCAGGACAGACACACAGGCAAACCCAGACTCAGGAAGCGGGATTCGTGACAGGGGGTGCTTTGGTGGTGGTAAAGTGGGAGATTTGTACAACAGGACAATGACCCAGAGCACAGCTCTAAACTACGCAATAACTATTTAGGGAAGAAGCAGTCAGCTGGTATTCTGTCTATAATGGAATGGCCAGCACAGTCACCGGATCTCAACCTGTTTGAGCTGTTGTTGGAGCAGCTTGATCGTATGGTACGTAAGAAGTGCCCATCAAGCCAATCCAACTTGTGGGAGGTGCTTCAGGAATCATGGGATGAAATCTCTTCAGATTACCTCAACAAATTGATAACTAGAATGCCAAAGGTCTGCATGGCTGTAATTGCTGCAAATGGAGGATTCTTTGACGAAAGCAAAGTTTGAAGGACACAATTATTATTTCAATTAAAAATCATCATTTTTAACCTTTGCAACGTCTTGACTATATTTCCTATTCATTTTGCAACTAATTTCATGTATGTTTTTATGGAAAACAAGGACATTTCTAAGTGATCCCAAACATTTGAACGGTAGTGTATAAGCAGCTTTATGACTTACATTTTAGTTATTTAGCAGACACTCTTATCCAGAGCGACTTACAGAAGTAATTAGGGTTAAGTGCCTTGCTCAAGGGCACATCGACAGATATTTACTTTGTCGGCTCAGGTATTTGAATCCGCCCTCTATTTAATCAGTTTTGAATTCAGGCTGTAACTCAACAAAATGTGGAATAAGTCAAGGGGTATGAATACTTTCTGAAGGCGCAGTATATATAGAAGCAGCTTTATGACTTAAAAATGCACACCTGACCCAGTCTTTTATTTTCAACCTGATCCCCCTGATCCCCCTGATCAACCTGATCCCCCTGATCAACCTGATCCCACTTATCCACCTCACTGTCTCTTCAAAATATATCAATGCCGGTTGTACTTCTGTTTATTCCCCTTTCTCTCCCCAGTGTGCATAGACCTTGGCCTATATAAATGAAGTGTCTTGGAGTAATGCTGATCTAGGATCAGGTCCTGTCAATATAATTTTATTCATTAGGATCTAAAAGGCAAAACCGTTCCGTGGTTGTGACTTTCCCACCAGTTGGACGCAGTAGGTTGACTTGGCCTTGACAAGGCCATATGGTCTGTGTAGAGTCATGGTCATACACCGCACGCACACACACACACACACACACACACACACACACACACACACACACACACACACACACACACACACACACACACACACACACACACACACACACACACACACACACACACACACCAAATGGCTGGCCTCACTCCAAGTGCTGGACATGAGTCATTTGTTTATACAATTACAATATAATTATTTTAGACAGGATTTTAATGCATTGTGGTGGAGGTTCTTTTAGGAAAATGTTGAGGAAGTTTAACCCCTTGACAGGAGACTCATTAAGAATGAGGTTTAGACTGTTATAAACAAGACTCATTAAGAATGAGGTTAGACTGTTATAAACAAGACTCATTAAGAATGAGGTTTAGACTGTTATAAACAAGACTCATTAAGAATGAGGTTTAGACTGTTATAAACAAGACTCATTAAGAATGAGGTTTAGATTGTTATAAACAAGACTCATTAAGAATGAGGTTTAGACTGTTATAAACAAGACTCATTAAGAATGAGGTTTAGACTGTTATAAACAAGACTCATTAAGAATGAGGTTTAGATTGTTATAAACAAGACTCATTAAGAATGAGGTTTAGACTGTTATAAACAAGACTCATTAAGAATGAGGTTTAGACTGTTATAAACAAGACTCATTAAGAATGAGGTTTAGACTGTTATAAACAAGACTCATTAAGAATGAGGTTTAGACTGTTATAAACAAGACTCATTAAGAATGAGGTTTAGACTGTTATAAACAAGACTCATTAAGAATGAGGTTTAGATTGTTATAAACAAGACTCATTAAGAATGAGGTTTAGATTGTTATAAACAAGACTCATTAAGAATGAGGTTTAGATTGTTATAAACAAGACTCATTAAGAATGAGGTTTAGACTGTTATAAACAAGACTCATTAAGAATGAGGTTTAGGTTGTTATAAACAAGACTCATTAAGAATGAGGTTTAGGTTGTAATTAACAAGACTCATTAAGAATGAGGTTTAGACTGTAATAAACAAGACTCATTAAGAATGAGGTTTAGATTGTTATAAACAAGACTCATTAAGAATGAGGTTTAGGTTGTTATAAACAAGAATCATTAAGAATGAGGTTTAGACTGTTATAAACAAGACTCATGAAGAATGAGGTTTAGACTTATAAACAAGACTCATTAAGAATGAGGTTTAGACTGTTATAAACAAGACTCATTAAGAATGAGGTTTAGACTGTTATAAACAAGACTCATTAAGACTGAGGTTAAGACTGAGGTTAAGACTGTTATAAACAAGACTCATTAAGAATGAGGTTTAGACTGTTATAAACAAGACTCATTAAGAATGAGGTTTAGACTGTTATAAACAAGACTCATTAAGAATGAGGTTTAGACTGTTATAAACAAGACTCATTAAGAATGAGGTTTAGACTGTTATAAACAAGACTCATTAAGAATGAGGTTTAGACTGTTATAAACAAGACTCATTAAGAATGAGGTTTAGACTGTTATAAACAAGACTCATTAAGAATGAGGTTTAGACTGTTATAAACAAGACTCATTAAGAATGAGGTTTAGACTGTTATAAACAAGACTCATTAAGAATGAGATTTAGATTGTTATAAACAAGACTCATTAAGACTGAGGTTTAGATTGTTATAAACAAGACTCATTAAGAATGAGGTTTAGACTGTTATAAACAAGACTCATTAAGAATGAGGTTTAGATTGTTATAAACAAGACTCATTAAGAATGAGGTTTAGATTGTTATAAACAAGACTCATTAAGAATGAGGTTTAGACTGTTATAAACAAGACTCATTAAGAATGCGGTTTAGACTGTTATAAACAAGACTCATTAAGAATGAGGTTTAGACTGTTATAAACAAGACTCATTAAGAATGAGGTTTAGACTGTTATAAACAAGACTCATTAAGAATGAGGTTTAGACTGTTATAAACAAGACTCATTAAGAATGAGGTTTAGATTGTTATAAACAAGACTCATTAAGAATGAGGTTTAGATTGTTATAAACAAGACTCATTAAGAATGAGGTTTAGGCTGTTATAAACAAGACTCATTAAGAATGAGGTTTAGACTGTTATAAACAAGACTCATTAAGAATGAGGTTTAGACTGTTATAAACAAGACTCATTAAGAATGAGGTTTAGACTGTTATAAACAAGACTCATTAAGAATGAGGTTTAGACTGTTATAAACAAGACTCATTGAGAATGAGGTTTAGACTGTTATAAACAAGACTCATTAAGAATGAGGTTTAGACTGTTATAAACAAGACTCATTAAGAATGAGGTTTAGACTGTTATAAACAAGACTCATTAAGAATGAGGTTTAGACTGTTATAAACAAGACTCATTAAGAATGAGGTTTAGACTGTTATAAACAAGACTCATTAAGAATGAGGTTTAGACTGTTATAAACAAGACTCATTAAGAATGAGGTTTAGACTGTTATAAACAAGACTCATTAAGACTGAGGTTAAGGCTGTTATAAACACACCAGACACAGCCACCCTGCATTCCTCAGTGATACACCGTGTGTTTGGTTCTAGACCGGGTCAGTCTGTTAAGAACCATAGCTATAAAAGACTATATTACTATGGGGCGGCAGTTAGCCTAGTGGTTAGAGCGTTGGACTAGTAACCAGAAGGTTGCAAGATCGAATCCCTGAGCTGACAAGGTAAACATCTGTCGTTCTGCCCCTGAACAAGGCAGTTAACCCACAGTTCCTAGGCTGTCAATATAATAATTTGTTCTTAACTGACTTGCCTAATTTGTTCTTAACTGACTTGCCTGTCTGTGCAGTATATGGCTGTAAACAAGACTCCTTTTTCATCAACCTCCCTCCTCACGTCACCAGTGGGTTGCTTCATGGTCCTTCACTGAATCCTAAAGGCCCCATACAGACTCTGGGAATCTATTGGAATATTGACTACAGCTTTTGCTGTCTCAGTAGACCATTACTCAGTGCTGGTCTTCCGGGGCAAAAACCTGACGTAATTTCAAATCAACGTACTTTTGGTTGATATTTACTTAAGTTGTCAACAAATGTAAATTCTACTTGAAAAATAAATCAACGCTTGAAATCCTGTTGTTGATTTGTCTTTGTGTTTTGACCCCAGACAGACTATCTGGTCACATTGATCTGAGGTTATAGGTTCATAGTCTGGAAACTGTCTTTGTGTTTTGACCCCAGACAGACTATCTGGTCACATTGATCTGAGGTTATAGGTTCATAGTCTGGAAGCTGTCTTTGTGTTTTGACAGACCCTAGTCATATTGATGCTCATCTTAGACTGCTCTTTGGTCCACATCTACAGGCCATATACAGTATATTTTGAAAGTATTTTGATATGTTGAAATACCGGTATGTTTTGTCCAGATAACTGTGATCGGGTTGAAATACATTGAGGAAACCCCTGTAGTGTTAAAATCTGTATTTTCCCCAGGTCTGGTCATTGTCAGGCTTCCAGAAGGATCTGTGGTGATGTTGGTCAACCTTCTTGTTCCTCTGCTGAGATATGACTGCTGTGCACGTGCGCGCCCACGCGTTCACACACACACACACACACACACACACACACACACACACACACACACACACACACACACACACACACACACACACACACACACACACACACACACACACACACACACACACACACACACACACACACACTCTGCCTGACCTCCGTCCTCCGTAGTGTGAGCCCAGATAAAACACAGCTCCCCACACTATTTTAAGTGCTTTTTAGATAACTCTCCACTTTGGTCTTAAAAATAGCAAAGAATCAAGTTGTTATGTGGGACTCACTCTGCCTATTAGCATGCCTTACCAGGATGCACAGGGAAAAGACAAGTGTTCTCTCTCTCTGTATCTCTGTATCTCTGTATCTCTGTCGCTCTCTCTCTCTCTCTCTCTCTCTCTCTCTCTCTCTCTCTCTCTCTCTCTCTCTCTCTCTCTCTCTCTCTCTCTCTCTCTCTCTCTCTCTCTCTCTCTCTCTCTCTCTCTCTCTCTCTCTCTCTCTCTCTCTCTCTCTCTCTCTCTCTCTCTCTCTCTCTCTCTCTCTCCCTCACACACACACACACACACACACACACACACACACACACACACACACACACACACACACACACACACACACACACACACACACACACACACACACACACACACACACACACACACACACACACACACGTGGGAACAATCCCGTCCGTCAGGGGCCTTTAGTGGTGCCCTGACATTCACTCTGGAGAGAAGGGAGTCTGTCTGTCTGCTTCAGTTTAAGGGAAAACAGTGCTCCGAAAACACTTAATTCCTGCTTCTCTTCCTAATAAGGGAGAGAGATGGCCTCAGAGTGTGTCCAACTTTCAGGAATGACGACTGTTTTCTGGAAAGGCTGTGCTGATTACGGTTTTTGCATTAAAAAAAAAGTGACCTTACTGTGTAGAGAAAGAAGGAGAACAAGAAAAACAACAGGAAATGTGCAATAGAGGGAGGAGGAGGAGGTGGAAGAGGAGGAAGAGGACGAAGGTGAGGAGGAGGAGATTTAGTTATTAATGAACGAAAAACCCTGCGGTCAAGTCTTTCTCAGTAGCTGGAGGGTATTAGTCTGCCAGGATATACATTAGGGCTCTACATTCATGATTTACAGAAGGGCACATAGTCTAGGTAATCAGGCTCCCATGGGAAAGGACACATTTTAATCTCACTATATTTTTGGTCATGTAGTGATTACCTCAGACCCCAATGGGATCTGGAATATATAGTCTGGAAGCTGTCTTTGTCTATATGCTTCCAGGCTATACGCTCCATCTGACACGAAACAGAATGCTTATGGCCATATCAAGGGCATAACAATTTTTTATAATCCCTTTATTTTTGTATGATTTTTTAAATATATATTTTTTTAAAGCACTCTCACATCTGAGTTATTATTAATTTTAATCGCTTTGGTACTATTTTCACAAGTCTGTAGTACATTTTCACAATTCTTAGTACAAAACTCCAAGCTGGTCACACTTGTAACTGTCACGCCCTGGCCATAGAGAGGTTTTATTCTCTATTTTGTTTAGGCCAGGGTGTGACTAGGGTGGGCAATCTAGTTTCTTTATTTCTATGTTTTCTATTTCTTTGTTTTTGGCTGAGTGTGGTTCCCAATCAGAAGCAGCTGTCTATCGTTGTCTCTGATTGGGAATCATACTTAGGCAGTCCTTTTTCCCTCTTTCATTTGTGGGTTCTTATTTTTGCATTGGTTGTTATTTTGTCCTGCAGAACGCCACGGTCGTATTTTGTTTTGTTGTTGTCGGTTTTCATTAAATAAATAAAGAGAATGAACACGTACCACGCTGCGCTTTGGTCCACTTCTTCCCATGATGATCGTGACAGAACCCACCACAAAAGGACCAAGCTGTAACGGCATTCCTCCTCCTCTTCATACGAAGAGGAGGAGTAGTGATTCGACCAAAGTGCAGCGGGGTGTGAATTCATAATGATTTATTAGACAAGACAAAAAACGAACTAACTTGAATAACTAACAAAATAACAAAACGGAGTAGACAGACCTGGACATGCGAACTTACATAAAACGAAGAACTCACGAACAGGAAAATGACTACACAAAAGAACGAACGTACAAACAAACCGAGACAGTCCCGTGTGGCGCGACAAACACAGACACAGGAGACAACCACCCACAAACAAACAGTGTGAAAACACCTACCTTAATATGATTCTCAATCAGAGGAGATGAAAACCACCTGCCTCTAATTGAGAACCATATCAGGTACCCAAAACCAACATAGAAACAGAAAACATAGACTGCCCACCCAAAACTCACGCCCTGACCAATAAACACATACCAAACAACAGAAAACAGGTCAGGAACGTGACAGAACCCCCCCCTCAAGGTGCGAACTCCGGGCGCACCCCTACAACTCAAGGGGAGGGTCTGGGTGGGCATCTGTCCGCGGTGGCGGCTCCGGCGGTGGACGAGGACACCACTCCACCACTGTCTTTGTCCCCCTCCTTAGCGTCCTTTGAGTGGCGACCCTCGCCCCCGACCATGGTCCAGGAACCTTCACCAACGCTCCTCTAAAATAGAGGAGACAACTCAGGACAAAGAGGTAGCTCAGGACAAAGAGGTAGCTCAGGACAAAGAGGTAGCTCAGGACAAAGAGGTAGCTCCGGACAGAGAGGTAGCTCCGGACAGAGAGGTAGCTCAGGACAGAGAGGTAGCTTAGGACAGAGGGACAACTCTGTACTAATGGCAGCTCCGGACTGGGTGGCAGCTCCGGACTGAGTGGCAGCTCCGGACTGAGTGGCAGCTCCGGACTGGGTGGCAGCTCCGGACTGGGTGGCAGCTCCGGACTGGGTG
The DNA here is from genome assembly GCF_016432855.1 of Salvelinus namaycush. NCBI lineage: Eukaryota > Metazoa > Chordata > Actinopteri > Salmoniformes > Salmonidae > Salvelinus > Salvelinus namaycush. The sequence goes on from NC_052307.1 coordinate 6,882,513, forward strand.
GCAGCTCCGGACTGGGTGGCAGCTCCGGACTGAGTGGCAGCTCCGGACTGAGTGGCAGCTCCGGACTGAGTGGCAGCTCATGACTGGAGGGCAGCTCATGACTGGAGGGCAGCTCATGACTGGAGGGCAGCTCATGACTGGAGGGCAGCTCATGACTGGAGGGCAGCTCATGACTGGAGGGCAGCTCATGACTGTAGGGCAGCTCTGGCAGCTCCTGACTGGCTGGCGGTTCTGGCAGCTCCTGACTGGCTGGCGGATCTGGCAGCTCCTGACTGGCTGGCGGATCTGGCAGCTCCTGACTGGCTGGCGGCTCTGGCAGCTCCTGACTGGCTGGCGGCTCTGGCAGCTCCTGACTGGCTGGCGGCTCTGGCAGCTCCTGACTGGCTGGCGGCTCTGGCAGCTCCTGACTGACGGACGGCTCTAGCGGCTCCTGACTGACGGACGGCTCTAATGGCTCGGGACAGACGGGCGGCTCTAATGGCTCGTGGCAGACGGATGGCTCAGAAGGCGCTGGGCAGACGGATGGCTCAGAAGGCGCTGGGCAGACGGATGGCTCAGAAGGCGCTGGGCAGACGGATGGCTCAGAAGGCGCTGGGCAGACGGATGGCTCAGAAGGCGCTGGGCAGACGGATGGCTCAGAAGGCGCTGGGCAGACAGATGGCTCAGATGGCACTGGGCAGACGGATGGCTCAGACGGAGCTGGGCAGACAGGCAGTGCAGAAGGCGTTGGGCAGACGGCCGACTCTGACCCGCTGAGGCGCACAGTAGGCCTGGTGCGTGGTGCCGGAACTAGTGGTACCGGACTGGAGACACGCACCTCAAGGCTAGTGCGGGGAGCAGGAACAGGGCACACTGGACTCTCGATGCGCACTATAGGCCTGGTGCGTGGTACCGGAACTGGAGGTACCGGGCTGAGGGCACGCACCTCAGGGCGAGTGCGGGGAGATGGAATAACCCGCACCGGGCTATGTAGGCGAACCGGGGACACCATGCATAAGGCTGGTGCCATGTAAGCCGGCCCAAGGAGATGTACTGGTGGCCAGATATGTAGAGCCGGCTTCATGGCACTTGGCTCAATGCTCAATCTAGCCCTACCAGTGCGGGGAGGTGGAATAACCCGCACCGGGATATGCACACGTACAGGAGACACCGTGCGCTCTACTGCGTAACACGGTGTCTGCCCGTACTCCCGCTCTCCACGGTTAGCCTGGGAAGTGGGCGCAGGTCTCCTACCTGCCCTAGACCCACTACCTCTTAGCCCCCCCCCAAGAAATTTTTGGGTTGTACTTGCGGGCTTTTCGGGCTTCCGTGCTAGACGCGTCCCCTCATAACGCCGGTTCCTCTCTCCGGTTTCCTCCGCACTCCGAGCTGCCTCCAGCTGTTCCCATGGGCGGCGATTCACTTCAACTTTAGCCCATGGTCCTTTTCCTTCCATGATTTCCTCCCAAGACCAGAAATCCTGCTTCGTGCGCTGTCCGTTAACCCGCTGCTTGATCCGGGTTTGGTGGGTGGTTCTGTAACGGCATTCCTCCTCCTCTTCATACGAAGAGGAGGAGTAGTGATTCGACCAAAGTGCAGCGGGGTGTGAATTCATAATGATTTATTAGACAAGACAAAAAACGAACTAACTTGAATAACTAACAAAATAACAAAACGGAGTAGACAGACCTGGACATGCGAACTTACATAAAACGAAGAACTCACGAACAGGAAAATGACTACACAAAAGAACGAACGTACAAACAAACCGAGACAGTCCCGTGTGGCGCGACAAACACAGACACAGGAGACAACCACCCACAAACAAACAGTGTGAAAACACCTACCTTAATATGATTCTCAATCAGAGGAGATGAAAACCACCTGCCTCTAATTGAGAACCATATCAGGTACCCAAAACCAACATAGAAACAGAAAACATAGACTGCCCACCCAAAACTCACGCCCTGACCAATAAACACATACCAAACAACAGAAAACAGGTCAGGAACGTGACACAAGCAGCGTGGCCAAGAGGAGAAGGGATCCTGGGCACGGGAGACAAAAGCCTGCCATGAAAACAGGCGGAGGCAGATAGAGAGGAGCGGAGAGATCAGGAGTTACGGCAGAGACGGGAGCACGAGAGGCACACGGGTTGGCGAGCGGGGCGAGCGGAGTTGGTCACGGTTCCAGTGCCATGTTTTCCGGTTTTACGCAGCGTGCCTTCAGTGCAAAGTCACAGCCCGGTGCGTGCAGTACATGCTCTCCGTACCTGCCGCGTAAAGAATCCAGCCAGGAAGGGTGGTGCCGGCTCAGCGCTCCTGGTCTCCAGTGCGACTCCTCGGACCGGGATATCCTGCGCCGGCTCTGCGCAAGGTGTCTCCAGTGCGCCTGCATAGCCCAGTGCATCCTGTGTGGGCGCCTCGAACGTGCCGGGCTAAAGTGGTGATTCAGCCAGGAGGGGTTGTGTGTCTCCCCAGCCTGGTGAGTCCGGAGCCTCCAGCGACGATTCCCAGTCCGGAGCCTCCGGCGACGGTCCCCAGCCTGGAGCCTCTGGCGACGGTCCCCAGTCCGGGGCCTGCGGCGATGATCTGTGGTCTGGTTCCTCCGGCGATGATCTGCGGCCCGGTTCCTCCAGTGAATGTCCATGCACCAGGGCCGCCACCGTAAGGGATGCCCACCCGGACACTCCCCTTTAGAGTCAGGTTTTGCGGACGGAGTCTGCACCTTTGGGGGGGTACTGTCACGCCCTGGCCATAGAGAGGTTTTTATTCTCTATTTTGGTTAGGCCAGGGTGTGACTAGGGTGGGCATTCTAGTTTCTTTATTTCTATGTTTTCTATTTCTTTGTTTTTGGCCGAGTGTGGTTCCCAATCAGAGGCATCTGTCTATCGTTGTCTCTGATTGGGAATCATACTTAGGCAGTCCTTTTTCCCTCTTTCATTTGTGGGTTCTTATTTTTGCATTGGTTGTTATTTTGCCCTGCAGAACGTCACGGTCGTATTTTGTATTGTTGTTGTCGGTGTTCATTAAATAAATAAAGAGAATGAACACGTACCACGCTGCGCTTTGGTCCACTTCATTCAAAACCTGTCATTGTGCATTCATTTGGATTTTAAATATCTCTCACCACATATACTTGCAACACAGGTGTAGTCTTTAATCAAATCGAAGAAATTAAATGAAACAAATTAAATGAATGAAAATAAAACATAACATTTAGCATGCATTAATTTGCATCAAGCCTTTTGAGCATTTGGCCATACATTCTAATCCACATCACAGGGAATGTCCTTATTGTTCATGTACCGCGGGAAAAACCTTTTGGTATGGCGAATCCAAGCTTGACATTGGTCTGCATTGATGTCGTCGCATGCCTCTTCCATGGACAGAAGAAGGGTGGCTCGCTCATGGGGAGGGCGATCTTACACCTTCCACCTCCATGCTGAAAAAAGTATGGGGGCTGGTATAGGGTCATGATTCAGGGATGGGCCCGAAACCAATGCCTGAACCACCTCTGCATGGTGTAACCTGACATTGTCCCACACGATGACATAGGTGACTCCTTCACCTTGACAGGCCTGCGAAACACAATGAGCTGCGCAGCGCTGTAGGATCCAAGTAATGACCTACGTCCTACCACACCATCTTCTGAGATATCGCCAACGTGTCTCCAACGTTGTCCAAGCACTTGGACAGTCGGTTGGCCGATGAGGGTCCGCCCACCGCGCCAAGTTTTAGACAGGTTGAAGCCGGCTTCATCAGCAGCATCGAGCACCATCACCCATAGTTCCAATATGATATTGTGAAGTAGCATGTGCATTAATAGTAACAGTAATACAGTATATAGTGCTGTACCTGAACATACTCGACCCGCAGGTGTTTCACCCGGTCGTTGTTTCTCTCAAAAGGCACCAGGTAAATGTCTTTCATAGATACCTGGTACCTTTTCAAAAGGCGGGCGATTGTTGGAAGGCTGATGGATGTCACATTGGCAAAGGTGTCATCGTTCTCCTCAATCAATGGCCTGCTTTATTTCGGCCAGTCGTATGTCATTCCTGGCCCTCACCATGTCCACCGCTGTCCACTCCTGCTGGTCAGTCAGCACACGGCCACCACCATGGGGTCTTCTGTCAGTTCTGAGGGTAGAACAGAGTCAACACTGTAAGAATAATAATACTGGAACATGTTTTGTGAATTTATATGCATTATAATATGCCATTTACTGTAAATGTAATGGTAAGGCATAGTGCATATCCTGCAGACTTACCGCTTTTCTTGACTAAATGTTCTCATGATTGAATTGACAGTTGATCTTTTCAGATTGAGGTGAACTAATCTGGCAGCCTCTGCCATGGTAAGGCCTCTGTTTACCACATGGTCAACGACAATGGACTGGACTTCATTAGACACAACAGTTCCCTGCCGTCTGCCTCCCTCTTTCTGATGTCCACCTCTTTGATGGGGCCCATGCCCACCTCTTTGACCTCTTTGATGGGGCCCATGCCCACCTCTTTGACCTCTTTGACAGGACACATGCATACCTCTTTGACCTCTTTGACAGGGCCCATGCCCACTTCTTTGACCTCTTTGATGGGGCCCATGCCCACCTTTTTGACCTCTTTGACAGGGCCCTTGCCCACCTCTTTGACCTCTTTGACAGGGCCCATGCCCACCTCTTTGACAGGGCACATGTCCATCTATTTGACCTCTTTGACAGGGCCCTTGTCCACCTCTTTGACCTCTTTGACAGGGCCCATGTCCACCTCTTTGACCTCTTTGACAGGGCCCTTGCCCACTTCTTTGACCTCTTTGATGGGGCCCATGTCCACCTCTTTGACCTCTTTGACTGGGCCCATGTCCACCTATTTGACCTCTTTGACTGGGCCCTTGCCCACCTCTCTGACCTCTTTGACTGGGCCCTTGCCCACCTCTCTGACCTCTTTGACTGGGCCCTTGCCCACCTCTCTGACCTCTTTGACTGGGCCCTTGCCCACCTCTCTGACCTCTTTGATGGGCTCCTTGTTCACAAGCTCTTTTTATTTCTTCCTCTCCCTTGCTGTCTATCCTGCTCCATGTTGAAAGAAATTGTGTTCACACACCCTCTTTTATATGGTGACCAATTGTGGTTACCACTGAAATCAATTAGGAAAAATTAGTAGTTATGTATGTTTATCATGTATTATACATGTCATTTAGATGTTTAAACTTGACAAACATCTTATTTTAAAATCTATAGGTTTACCAAACGGTTAAGCGGTTAACCCTTAAGCACAGTTGGATTAAGTGATGGTCAAATGTATTTAAACATATGAGAAGAGAATCATATGAAAAGTATTGTGAACATCGCATTGTGAAAGGCAGTTACTTTATATGAAAGGTGTTTCTAGATGAAACAGATTCATTTTGGTGAAAAAGTGTGTTGTACTTAGTCAATTGAAAATGTGCTTCAAGTTTTGAAAAACAGCCTTTTTGATTATCTGTTTTGAATTTCGTACCAAGAGTTGTGAACTTTTACCACATACTTGTGGAAATAGTACCAAGGCAATAAAACAAACGGTCTCTTGTTGCAGGCAATAATGTGCTAGTATCTTCCAGGAAAACACAAACCAGCACACTGCTCCTCACTTTGTGTTTTTACGCTTACGTGTCAGCCTCTTGGTCTTGGTCAGAGCTTCTGGTTTTTAAACCTTTACGTGTCAGCCTCTTGGTCTTGGTCTGAGCTTCTGGTTTTTATACCTTACGTGTCAGCTTCTTGGTCTTGGTCAGAGCTTCTGATTTTTATACCTTACGCGTCAGCCACTTGGTCTTGGTCAGAGCTTCTGGTTTTTATACCTTACGTGTCAGCCTCTTGGTCTTGGTCAGAGCTTCTGATTTTTATACCTTACGCGTCAGCCTCTTGGTCTTGGTCAGAGCTTCTGGTTTTTAAACCTTTACGTGTCAGCCTCTTGGTCTTGGTCAGAGCTTCTGGTTTTTAAACCTTTACGTGTCAGCCTCTTGGTCTTGGTCTGAGCTTCTGGTTTTTAAACCTTACGTGTCAGCCTCTTGGTCTTGGTCAGAGCTTCTGGTTTTTAAACCTTACGTGTCAGCCTCTTGGTCTTGGTCAGAGCTTCTGGTTTTTATACCTCTTGGTTTTGGCCTCTCTTGGCCTCTTGGTCTTGGTCAGAGCTTCTGGTTTTTATACCTCTTGGTTTTGGCCTCTCTTGGCCTCTTGGTCTTGGTCAGAGCTTCTGGTTTTTATACCTCTTGGTTTTGGCCTCTCTTGGCCTCTTGGTCTTGGTCAGAGCTTCTGGTTTTTAAACCTTACGTGTCAGCCTATTGGTCTTGGTCAGAGCTTCTGGTTTTTAACCTTAGGTGCTGAACACATCATGGAAGCAGCATGTTGTGCTGCTGCTGTGAGAGTCTGTATGCAGGTGTTAGGGAGTGGATTGACCAGCCGTTTGTCCTTTGTGTTATTCCAAAAGCCCATGAAATGTGCTCTGTCACAACCTGTCAGGCCTGGCATCCATGGGGGACCGCGCCCCGCTTTTCTGTCTGTCTGTGTGGGTGTTGTGTGTGTGTGCTTGTTTTTGAGTGTGTGTGTGGTGTGTTTGTAATTGTCAATGTGTGTGTGTGTGTATATGTTTGTGTGTGTGTGTGTGTGTGTGTGTTTGTGTGTGTGTGTGTGTGTGTGTGTGTGTGTGTGTGTGTGTGTGTGTGTGTGTGTGTGTGTGTGTGTGTGTGTGTGTGTGTGTGTGTTTGTGTGCGTGCGTGCGTGTGAGTGTGTGTGTGTGTGTGTGTATGAGTGAGTGTTTGTGTGTGTGTGTGTGTGTGTGTGTGTGTGTGTGTGTGTTTGTCTGAGGGTGCACCCATATGGGGTGTGTTGGTGTATGGGAGAATAAAGTATTTACAGCCTCGTCCAGGCAAGGCGTAAAACACATTATTTTTATGGGGTTACACACATAAATAGAGCTTGTGTGAAATGTCTCCCCCATAAAACTCAGTCAAAGACAGGAGGGGAGTGGCGTGTATACAACGCATCACAGTGAGGGGAAGTGGTTGGGGGAACCTCCAGAGCGCCTGCACAACCTCTGTTCTCTCCCCACCAAACTGCCTCCTTCCCTGGGGAAGAGAAGGAGGCACGCTCCCCTTCACCCGATCTCTCCTGTCTCTGTCCTCATTCTAATCTCCCACAGTAAATCTAACACTGGGCTTTATTGATTCAACATGTTCTGCTCTGTGGAAATTGATACCATTTCATGGCACAGTGTTGGAGTCATCTGTCAGTGTTGGAGTCATCCGTCGGTGTTGGAGTCAACCGTCAGTGTTGGAGTCGTCCGTCAGTGTTGGAGTCATCTGTCAGTGTTGGAGTCATCTGTCAGTGTTGGAGTCGTCCATCCGTGTTGGAGTCATCCATCAGTGTTGGAGTCATCCATCAGTGTTGGAGTCATCCATCAGTGTTGGAGTCGTCCATCCGTGTTGGAGTCATCCATCCGTGTTGGAGTCATCCATCAGTGTTGGAGTCATCGGTCAGTGTTGGAGTCATCCATCAGTGTTGGAGTCATCCGTCAGTGTTGGAGTCATCCATCCGTGTTGGAGTCATCCATCAGTGTTGGAGTCGTCCATCCGTGTTGGAGTCGTCCATCCGTGTTGGAGTTGTCCTTCCGTGTTGGAGATCATCCATTAGTGTTGGAGTCGTCTATCAGTGTTGGAGTCATCCGTCAGTGTTGGAGTCATCCGTCAGTGGTGGAGTCATTCATCAGTGTTGGAGTCGTCCATCAGTGTTGGAGTCATCCGTCAGTGTCAGTGTTGGAGTCATCCGTCAGTGTTGGAGTCATCCGTCAGTGTCAGTGTTGGAGTCATCTGTCAGTGTTGGAGTCATCCGTCAGTGTTGGAGTCATCCATCAGTGTTGGAGTCATCCGTCAGTGTTGGAGTCGTCCATCAGTGTTGGAGTCATCCGTCAGTGTTGGAGTCATCCGTCAGTGTTGGAGTTGTCCATCAGTGTTGGAGTCGTCCATCCCTGTTGGAGTCGTCCATCAGTGTCAGTGTTGGAGTCATCCGTCAGTGTTGGAGTCGTCCATCAGTGTCAGTGTTGGAGTCATCCATCAGTGTTGGAGTCATCCATCAGTTTCTGCATCCACAGTAACAAAGCACACAGAACATACAATACACCCAACATACTGTAAAAGCCCAGCCATATTGAATTAAGACATTCTTTCAAAGCCAATGGACACAGAGAAAACCTCGCTGAAAGGATGCCGGGACAAACAACAATCTGATCTGATTGTTGCTTGTGCTTTCAATCTTATTTATTCATTGCTATGCTTCAGTCAGTACACAGCAGTAGTCCCCCCCCCCCCCCCCCCTCTCTCTCTGACTCTAACACATTCCCATAGGCTGACCTGTGAAGGGGCTTGTGCAAGCTGTGGGGTGTGATTGAGATGGCTAATCTATCCACAGGTCAGAAAGCGCTGTGGGAGGGAGATGGATGCCGAGGTGTCAGGTGAAGTTGCCCCTAGACGCTGATCTTGGGTCTGTTTTGCATTTCCCCCAACTAATGATCAAGGTTTGGATTGTGGGATGGGAAGCTGATCCTAGATCTGTACCTACGGGAAACTTCACCCCGGCCTGAAGAGAGATGAATGCCAAGGTGTCAGAGCACTTTGGTTATGCTCTGGGATGCTGAGCTGTCCCCAGGCAGGACAGGGGAGATGTGGGAGTGTATGATTAATAGGCTATCATATCTCCTCTAAATGATGTCCCATGTAACACAGCCCAGATGGAGGGATACTCTAATGACTTAACATAGGGGGCCCCAGGTAAGCAGCCATCGGCTGCTAAATTTACTGACACCTGTTATTGCGTCCGTTTTTGCTTTATGTCAAGCTTGATGGTGATTAGCTCATTAGCTCATTAGCTCATTAGCTTAAGCGAGCGCAACTCTTTTTACATTACATTTTGTCTACATTTCAGTCACAAGTTGACTGTTCAAAGTTGGTTATAATAATAAGTTGGTCATTACAAGAGAGGGTCTTTCAGCTTGAAACTGCAATTATTTACCCTTTATGTCTTCTCCCGTTGAGCTTAGAAGAGCTCTTTACAAGGGAACCTTGGTCAAGTGAAGAGGCTGTAAGCACAGGAGGGGGTCAGAGACGGTCAGGGAAACCTTTCTGGAAAGGTTTATGGTGACTGAGATGTTCTAGAATGTTTAATCTAGCTGCTGGCATTGAAATGTCTCTGAGGGCCAGCTTTGGCCAGTCTCTTCAGGGCACCAGATTCATTGGTATCAAATAGATGGGGTTGCTTTAATAGACTTTCAACAGCTGGCATCTAATGTGACCTATGCTCTTTGTGTCTGTAATCCACGGACAGGGATCACTTTTGGATGCTGCCAAGTTCGATGACAACAAACTCTCTCTCAGCAACTGCGCAGCAACTGTGCTCCATTCAAAGCTCAAGTCAAAATGTTTCCCTCATAATTACTGGGGTTTATTTCAGCTCCCCCCAAAATGAAAAGATGATCTTAGCAGAACAGAATTCTCTTAGGAACATCACGAGTGCTACTCAACTGTGGCAGGTCTAATGTCTGCCGCAATGGGGACAACATGCAATTGAGGCATTACATATTGAAAACAGACACTTTTTAGTAAAGCTACGTGTGACTCTATTTTCATGTTCTGTGTATCACATTTGCAATGTGGACAAAGTTACATTGACACATGATTTGGTGTGTTCATGGCTGATAATGCTGGCGTATTAGTAACGAAGTGCATTCTGTTCTGATCCGAGTGGGGCTCAAACTCACAACCTTCTGCACAACAACACACACCACTCAACGCCAGCCGTTTTAGCTGACAGAGCAAGATACTAATCTGTCACTCTGTGAGTGAAAGTTGGCATTATATCTCAGGGAAGTTGTGATGTCACCAATGTACCCCAGACAACGTGCTACAAGCGCGTACATCCACTTCTTAATTATCTTCTTGTCTTCACAGAGCCTCCACCATCCCGAAACCTCCCGTGGCCCCGAAGGTACGTATGTTTATCACAGACAATGTGATTCTCTCCCCCTTTAAGCCAGGTATAGACCTAACAAAATATCTGATTCAACATTGGTATTCCTGCCAGTTACTGTAAAAAAGTGAACATAGTTAATTTGATTGACATTGAATGTCTTTGCATTAATTGGGCCCCTCTGAAATGATGTCACACAACATCTGTGTTGCATGCTGGGAACAAGACCACCATTTGTAAAGTCATTCTATTTTGTTCCATATTAATACAGTAGTTGCCTAGTTGTTCCATATTAATACAGTAGTTGCCTAGTTGTTCCATATTAATACAGTAGTTGCCTAGTTGTTCCATTTTAATACAGTAGTTGCCTAGTTGTTCCATATTAATACAGTAGTTGCCTAGTTGTTCCATATTAATACAGTAGTTGCCTAGTTGTTCCATTGTTTTTATGGTTTCAGTTCAAATAAAATAAAAACTGATGCTTCTCTCTTCTCAGAGGGATAATTTAGTCTTTTAACAATTTCTAAGCGAAAGGGCCGAACGATACAGTAATCTTTGACTTGGTTAAGATAAGTCCCCTTACAAAGTGCCTTTTTGGCGGTTTCTATGAGAGCTGTGGAAACATCAGTGTTGCATGTGTTGTGTTGATACATCCTGCATGCCTTTCCTCCAACATGTAGGTCGAGCCATCAGAGATCATTAAGCCTGTGGCAATTATCAGCCACCACCCCCACCACCATCCCACTGAGCCCACCAGTCTTACCCCCAGCGCTCCACACAACAAAACTGCCCGGCCCTTTGGGGGCTGCGGGGGAGAGGACAGGGACTACCCCATCGCACGCTCCCCCCATTCCGCCTTCATTCCCTCTGCATCCTCTGCCTTCACCCCCGCCACCCTAGCCCGCACTCCTCCTCCACCCCAGCCCCTCTTCCCTTTCTCGTCCTGCTCCTCACCCCCCTCCCTCCCTGCCGCACCCCAGCCCTCTGTCTATAACACGCCCTTCAACCTCTACTCCAACGAGAACGCCTGCGAGGTGGCCATGGGCCAGAGGCGGGGCCTAACGGAGAGCCAGGGAGGAGCTGTGCAGTTGAACGGGTGAGTGGCGCTAACAGGCTCCTCCCCCCTTTACTCCTCCTCCCTTCCTCCCTCACCTGGGTCCAATGGAGAGATGTTGCCCTGGAAGTCTTAGTATGAAACTGGGGTTAAACCATCGTTAAGGATTAAGAGGTTGGGTCCATCATGTACAGCACTGTGTGTCACTGTGAATGACCTTTCTACAGTAGCTACGGTACTATAATATGATATGACAGATTGAATGTGGATATGTGAGTTCTCATTGGATCGTATAGTGGCCTGCTACCACAGTGAAACCGACCGTAAAGTTCAGAAACAACAGTCATCTAATATGAACTTTTCACCATTGTGTGTAGCCTACTGGGTGTTGTTGCAGACAGTTTTAGATGATCAACAGAACTATTTGAGGTGTAAATCAGTTGAGATAAAGGTTGCGTTCCAAATGGCGCCCAGTTCCCTATATAGTACACTATCCTATGGGCCCTGGTCAAAAGTATCAAACCATAAAGAGAATAGGGTGCCATTTGGAACGTAAGAGTAATTTTACTAAATTAACAATGAAGGTGTTGAAGCTGTTTAGTTGGTACGCTCGTGTTCAACGTGCCAGTATGAACTTGTCAGGGTTCAGGTGGTTTGGGTCTGAACTTGTCAGGGTTCAGGTGGTTTAAGTATGAACTTGTCAGGGTTTTGGTCGTTTAGGTCTGAACTTGTCAGGGTTCAGGTGGTTTGATATGAACTTGTCAGGGTTCAGGTGGTTTAAGTATGAACTTGTCAGGGTTCAGCTGGTTTAGGTATGAACTTGTCAGGGTTCAGGTCGTTTATGTATGAACTTGTCAGGGTTCAGGTGGTTTAGGTCTGAACTTGTCAAGGTTCAGGTGGTTTGGGTCTGAACTTGTCAGGGTTCAGCTGGTTTAAGTATGAACTTGTCAGGGTTCAGGTGGTTTAGGTCTGAACTTGTCAGGGTTCAGGTGGTTTAGGTATGAACTTGTCAGGGTTTAGGTCGTTTAGGTATGAACTTGTCAGGGTATAGGTGGTTTGGGTAAAACGTGTTTTGGCACTGAGGCACTAAAGCAAAAAGCTGTTTTTGTTTTTAGTGTTTTTTCAAGTAAATAAGGTCAAACTTTCCCAGTACTGGAAATATTATTGTGAAACCACAAGGTAAAGGCACAACGCCAGATTTAGGCGTGGGGAAGGACTATGTTTATGTTTTGTAGTTAGTAATAGTTTAGTTACTCATTGGCTGTACACAGTACATAGAAGTAGAACAGTAGCAAAACAATCCGGACATTTTGTCTCGTTTTTTTCTCCCCCCTTGCTTTCCTTCTCCTCCTGTCTGTCTGTCTGTCTGTCTGTCTGTCTGTCTGTCTGTCTGTCTGTCTGTCTGTCTGTCTGTCTGTCTGTCTGTCTGTCTGTCTGTCTGTCTGTCTGTCTGTCTGTCTGTCTGTCTGTCTGTCTGTCTGTCTGTCTGTCTGTCTGTCTGTCTGTCTGTCTGTCTGTCTTCTCTAATCTCCGACAGTCCGTGACACACCCCCGATTCCCTCTGTGAGTCCAAGGCTAGAGGAGATACTTTGACGCCTGTGCATATTTTTAGCCTGCAGTAACCCTATCTGTTTACTGTATGGTGCAGTATGGAAGGCTTTAATGAGGTTGATGGTGGGGAGCTTTTCCTAAATGTACCATTTGTCGGAAGAAAGTTTTACCGTCTAGGTTGAGCCTGATGTTTTGGCTGTGTGCAAATGAGCTGTCGATACATAAAGCTGTAAAAACACACACACACAGGCATAGATAAATACACGCACATACACACACACACACACACACACACACACAAGGTGGTCTTATGTGACCCCTAGCCCCGGGTGACAGGATGCCAGAGGGCGTCTCTGTTTCCCTGCTTGTCCCCAAAATCATATTACCCAGAATATGACACCTCTATAACACCCCTACTATCTCACAAGCTTATTGCGGCTGTTCTGTCAAAGCGGCACACATACCCATTCAGTACATAGAAAGCCTTATCACAGAAGATACACCAGAAGGTACAGTGTTGGTGATAACATGGAGATTGTTGAACTCTGTTTACCATTACCAACAACTCTGTTTATCTGTATCAGAGTCACTACAACACATCTGCTGGAGCCATGTTGGCATTAAACCCCAGACAGCTGTTCTGCTGCTTAGCCGACACATGTCTGACTGACTGACTGACTGTCTGTCTGGATGATCCAGTTTACGTTGGTCCTGACACTCAGACAGACAGTCAGACAATCAGTCAAACAGACAGACATACAGACAGACAGTCAGAAAGGTCAGACAGTCAGTCAGACAATCAGTCAGACAGACAATCAGTCAGACGGACAGTCAGTCAGACAGACAGTCAGACAGACAGACAGTCAGACAGACAGACAGTCAGAAAGGTCAGACAGTCAGTCAGACAG